>NC_077230.1:340289321-340589321 GCF_027887165.1 Monodelphis domestica
AATTGATTTAGCTCTTTATAAATATGAGTAATTAAACCTTTGTCAGAGGTTTCTATGAAGATTTTTTCCCAATTTGTTGTTTCCCTTCTGATTTTAGTTATATTGGTTTTGTTTGTACAAAAGCTTTTTAGTTTGATGTAGTCAAAATTATTTATTTTACATTTTGTGATTCTTTCTATATCTTGCTTGGTTTTAAAGCCTTTCCCCTCCCAAAGGTCTGACATGTATACTATTCTGTGTTTACCCAATTTACTTATGGTTTCCTTCTTTATGTTTAAGTCACTCACCCATTTTGAATTTATCTTGGTGTAGGGTGTGAGGTGTTGATCTATTCCTAGTCTCTCCCACACTGTCTTCCAATTTTCCCAGCAGTTTTTATGAAATAGTGGATTTTTGTCCCAAAAGCTGGGATCTTTGGGTTTATCGTATACTGTCTTGCTGAGGTCGCTTTCCCCCAGTCTATTCCACTGATCTTCCTTTCTATTTCTTAGCCAGTACCAAATTGTTTTGATGACTGCTGCTTTGTAATATAGTTTTAGGTCAGGGACTGCAAGGCCCCCATCGTATGTGTTTTTTTTCATTATTTCCCTGGATATCCTTGATCTTTTGTTCTTCCAAATGAACTTTGTTATGGTTTTTTCTAAATCAGTGAAGAAGTATTTTGGTAGTTCAATGGGTATGGCACTAAATAGATAAATAAGTTTGGGTAGGATGGTCATTTTTATTATATTGGCTCGTCCTATCCATGAGCAGTTAATGTTTTTCCATTTGTTCAAGTCTAGTTTTAGTTGTGTGGCGAGTGTTTTGTAGTTGTGTTCATATAGTTCCTGTGTTTGTCTTGGGAGGTAGATTCCTAGGTATTTTATTTTGTCTAAGGTGATTTTGAATGGGATTTCTCTTTCTAGTTCTTGCTGCTGAGCTGTGTTGGAGATATATAGAAAAGCTGATGATTTATGTGGGTTTATTTTGTATCCTGCAACTTTGCTAAAGTTGTTGATTATTTCAATTAGCTTTTTGGTTGAATCTCTAGGATTCTTTAAGTAGACCATCATGTCATCCGCAAAGAGTGATAACTTGGTCTCCTCCTTGCCTATTTTGATGCCTTCAATTCCTTTATCTTCTCTAATTGCTACTGCTAGTGTTTCTAGTACAATGTCAAATAGTAGAGGTGATAATGGGCATCCTTGTTTCACTCCTGATCTTATTGGGAATGCATCTAGTTTATCCCCATTGCAGATGATATTAGCTGTTGGTTTTAGATATATACTGTTTATTATTTTTAGGAATGACCCTTCTATTCCTATGCTTTCTAGTGTTTTTAATAGGAATGGGTGTTGTATTTTATCAAAGGCTTTTTCTGCATCTATTGAAATAATCATGTGATTCTTGCTAGTTTGCTTGTTGATGTGGTCAATTATGTGGATGGTTTTCCTAATGTTGAACCAGCCCTGCATCCCTGGTATGAATCCTACTTGATCATGGTGAATGATCCTTCTGATCACTTGCTGGAGTCTTTTTGCTAGTATCCTATTTAAGATTTTTGCATCTATATTCATTAGGGAGATTGGCCTATAGTTTTCTTTCTCTGTTTTTGACCTGCCTGGTTTTGGAATCAGTACCATGTTTGTGTCGTAAAAGGAGTTTGGTAGAACTCCCTCTTTGCTTATTATGTCAAATAGTTTGTATAGTATTGGGATTAACTGTTCTCTGAATGTTTGATAGAATTCACAGGTGAATCCATCAGGCCCTGGGGACTTTTTCTTAGGAAGTTCTTTGATGGCTTGTTGGATTTCAATTTCTGATATGGGATTATTTAGGAATTCTATTTCCTCTTCTGTTAGTCTAGGCAGTTTGTATTTTTGTATATATTCATCCATTTCTCCTAAATTGGTGTATTTATTGCCATATAATTGGGCAAAGTAATTTCTAATGATTGCCTTAATTTCCTCCTCATTGGAGGTGCTGTCCCCCTTTTCATCTTTAATGCTGTGAATTTGCTTTTCTTCCTTCCTTTTTTTAACTAGATTGACCAGTACCTTGTCTATTTTGTTTGTTTTTTCAAAGTACCAGCTTCTTGTCTCATTTATTAAATCAATAGTTCTATCACTTTCGATTTTATTAATTTCTCCCTTAATTTTTAGGATTTCTAATTTGGTTTTCTGCTGGGGGTTTTTAATTTGATCGCTTTCCAGTTTTTTCATTTGCATTTCCAATTGATTGATCTCTGCTCTCCCTTGTTTGTTAATATAAGCATTCAGGGATATGAATTTACCTCTGATTACCGCTTTGGCTGCATCCCAAAAGGTTTGGAAGGATGTTTCGCCATTGTCATTTTCCTCGATGAAATTATTAATTGTTTCTATGATTTCTTCTTTAACTAAACGGTTTTGGAGTATCATATTGTTTAATTTCCAATTGGTTTTAGATTTGGTTTTCCATGTACCATTACTAATCATTATTTTTATTGCCTTGTGATCTGAGAAGGCTGCATTCATTATTTCTGCTTTTCTGCATTTGTGTGCTATGTTTCTGTGACCTAATGTATGGTCAATTTTTGTGAATGTGCCATGTGGCGCTGAGAAGAAGGTGTATTCCTTTTTATCCCTATTTATTTTTCTCCATATGTCTATTAATTCTAATTTTTCTAAGATTTCATTCACTTCTTTTACCTCTTTCTTATTTATTTTTTGATTTGATTTATCTAAATTTGATAATGGTTGGTTTAAGTCTCCCACTAGTATGGTTTTATTGTCTATTTCTTCCTTCAATTCTCCTAGTTTCTCCATTAGAAATTTGGGTGCTATATTATTTGGTGCATACATATTGATTAATGATATTTCCTCATTGTCTATAGTCCCTTTTAACAAAATATAATTACCTTCCCTATCCCTTTTGATCAGGTCTATTTTTGCATTGGCTTTATCAGATATCATGATTACCACTCCTGCCTTCTTTCTATCAGTTGAAGCCCAGAAGGTCTTACTCCATCCTTTAATTCTGACCTTGTGGGTGTCAACCCGCCTCATGTGTGTTTCTTGAAGACAACATATGGTAGGGTTTTGGATTCTAATCCATTCTGCTATTCGTCTACGTTTTATGGGTGAGTTCATCCCATTCACGTTCAAAGTTATGATTGTCATTTGTGGACTCCCTGGCATTTTGATTGCCTTCCCTAATTCTAACCTTTTCTTCTTCGGCTCTACCTTTTAGTCCAGTGATTTACTTTGAAACAGTCCCCCTTGTCCCCTCCCTTGATGTTTCCCTTTTTAGTCCCTCCCTTTTTGTTCCCTCCCCCTCCCCCCTCTCTTACCCTCCCTTTTTGTTCTCCCTCTCCCCCTCCCCCCTTGGTTTTCCCTTCTCCTTACCCTTGTTGGGTAAGATAGAATTCAAGATCCCAATGGATCTGGATGTTTTTCCCTCTCAGAGCTGATTTCCCTGAGATTGAGGTTTAAGTAACCCCCCCCCCCCCTCTCTTCCTCTCCTTCTTATAGGAGTTTTCTTCCCCTCCCCTTCCCATGTGAATCTTTGTGTGAGAATGATTATTCTATTTGGTCTTTCTTTACCCCCTATTTATACATTACATTTTCCCCACATGTTAGTATACATAGGTTGATATAAATGTAGTCCTTATAGAAGAGAGTTTGAGTAAAAGAAGAAGATAACATTTTCCCCTTTCCTTAATATTTACCTTTTCAGGTATTCCTTGCTCTTTGATTTTCAGTATCAAACTTTCCACAGAGCTCTGGTCTTTTCTTTGCAAAAAGTTGGAAGTCTTCTATTTTGTTGAATGCCCATACTTTCCCTTGGAAGTATATAGTCAGTTTTGCTGGGTAGCTGATTCTTGGTTGGAGACCCAGCTCTCTTGCCTTTCTGAAGATCATGTTCCATGCCTTACGATCATTCAGAGTAGAACTTGCAAGGTCTTGGGTGACCCTGATTGGCATTCCTTTATATCTAAATTGTCTTTTTCTGGCTTCCTGTAGGATTTTTTCTTTTGTTTGATAGCTTTGGAATTTGGCAATTACATTCCTGGGAGTTGTCTTTTGGGGGTTTAGTGTAGAAGGTGTTCTGTGAGCTCTGTCAGTGGCTGTATTGCCCCCTTGTTCTAGAATCTCTGGGCAATTTTCTTTGATTATATCTTGTATCACCATGTCCAGTTTGGTGTTTATTTCTGGCTTATCTGGGAGTCCAATTATTCTTAAATTATCCCTTCTCCCCCTATTTTCCAGATCTATCACCTTGTCGGTGAGATATTTTATGTTCTCTTCTAATTTCTTGGTATTTTGGCTTTGCTTTATTGATTCTTGCTCTTTTACACGATCGTTGTCTTCCAGCTGCCTGATTCTGGCCTTTAAAGCCTGGTTTTCTTTTACAGTTTGGTCAAACTGGTTTTGTAGATGCGTGAATTTCTTTTGCATTATTTCCAACTTTTCCTCCCAGAAGGCTTCCATCTTTTTGGTCATTTCTGATTCAAATTCTTCATAGGTTTGTGGAGAGTTTCCATTTCCTTTGGAAGGTTTTGGAGCATTTTCTTTTATATTATCTTCTGTCTGTTCTGTATTTTGTATTTTGGCTCCATAGAATGTGTCCAAAGTCGCCCCTTTCTTCTTATTTTTCTTGGTATTTTGGGGCTTCTGTGGTTCTGTGGAGTTTGTCATCTCTGAGTGTGGAGGATTAGTTTTTCTTGTCTCTTTCTGGTGTTCAGAGGCAGTCCTGGGCAGATAGTTCTATGGGCTTTCCCTGGGTTAAACTGAATATGCCTCACTGGAACTGGAATGGAAGGGTCGGACCACAAGGCCACACTCTCCCCCCGGCTCGCTTTCCGGAAGTTGCCTTCAGAATCGCTGGCCGTGAGGCTGTTTCGTCGGCCTGCGGGGGGATGGGCTGCCGCTTCCCCAAGCTCCGAGAGCACAGACTTTCACTGAGACTTGGATAGCAGGATCCAGCCCGTGAGGCTGTCTTGCCCGCCCTGAGGGTTGCTGTTGTTTTGACCAGCTCTCTGCAGCGGAAGCCCCAGGCAGTAACTTTCACCGGGACTGTAGAAGGCCCTGAGGGTTGTTGTTTCCGAGGACCCTGCTCTCTGAGCCGGCCGGGCTGCGGCTTCCGGGAGCCTTGGACTCTGCGCTCCTACCCCTGAGGTCCGAGTGATCTCGGGTTCTGGCTTTTAAGGGGAGCCGTACCTTTTGAACCGGGTCCAGGTCCAGGAGGAGGGTTCCCAGGGTCTGTGCTGTTGATCGTTTTGAATTTCGGCGCCTTAGGAGCTTATCGTTTGAGATTGGTCGGGAAGGGTTTTCCGGAGATCTGAGCTTTAGCTTTCTCTAAGCCGCCATCTTAACCGGAAGTCTCTAGCTACTTATTCTTATTAAGGGTGTTTCTTCTTTTTTTTTTAAGAAAATTTTATTTAATTAGTTAATTTAGAATATTTTTCCATGGTTACAAGATTCATGCTCTTTCCCTCCTCTCCCTCCACCTCCTCCCATAGCTGATGTGCAAGTCCACTGGGTTTTACATGTGCCATTGATTAAGACCTATTTCCATATTATTGATATTTGCACTAGAGTGATCCTTTAGAGTCTGTATCCCTAATCAAATCCTATTAGGAGAGTTTCTTGCATCAGTGAAGTCATAATCTGATTAGACAGCTATGAATTTCTGTCTAAATCAGAGAGGTTTATAACCTGGAACCTATGAACTTGTTTGTTTAAAAAAAGAGAGAAAATTATTTCAAAGGAATTTATTTCTTTTGTAATCCTTTATAATTTCTGTGTAATATTTCTTTTGTGTATTTTAAAACATTATTCTAAGAAGGGGTCATTGACAAAAATGGTTAAGAACTCCTTCACGCAACTGTATCTGAATCCACCATTACAGGTCTCCCCAGTTCCTGACCTAAGGATCATCCTTTTTAATTTGCACTTGACTTTTTTGGGTTCTGTTACTCTCTAATTCTCTATGTGACTTCGATCAATTTCCTTTCCCTTTCTGAGACTTATCTTCTCATTTGTAACATAAGGACTTTGAGTAAGACAGAGGATTTCTTCCATCTCTGCAATTCATTCTAAGGTCCCTCTCAGCTCTGATATGTACCAGATCTTCTATCCTAAAGTCTCTAAGGCTTGGAAACCTTCAAATAGCTTTACCTCATTAGAAGCTCATTCCCAGCTAAAGGTGTGAGTGGTATGTTTTGAAGAAGCATGAGTTTGGAGTTAAGGTCAGTAAGTGATCTTGTCTGATTTAATTCCTCTTTTTCTCCTTTTCAATTTACTTTCAGAGCTTCAGGCACAGTGTACACAGCAATGGATGTGGCCACTGGACAGGAGGTGAGTGTCAATCATTGACAACTGCTTTCGAGACTGTACTGGCTTTTGTCTATTTTTTTCTTAAATCCCATCTTTGGCATAGCCCCATTTGGTGCAATTATCTTATTACTTAAAATGTTTTTTGTTTTTCTAGAGCAAAAGTTATATTGTATTGGGGACCAGTTCCCTTGAAAGGGATTAAAAGCTTCGGTACATACCTGTTCTTAATCACAGTTAAATAGGTAAAGGAGGCAAATTCACCTTGAGACCTTGGGCAAGTCACTTTCCAATAGACTCCTTACTTATAAAATGAGGAAATCGGATAAATAGCTTGTAAGATCCTTTCCAGATATAGTTGTCAACAAGCTTTTCTTTACTATGTGTCAGACACTGTGTTAAGTGTTAGGGATATAAGTAAAAATAAGAAGAAAGAGGGTCCCTGCCCACAAGGAGCTTACATTCTAAAGGGGAAAGACAACATAGAAAAGGGAGGTGAATTGGGCAAGAAAAGGAATGGAGGTTCCTGTGATGGGTCATAGTGGGAAAAGGTACCTTTGGTGGGTCATGATGAAAAGAGAAACAAGAGACAGAAGCTGGACCCAGAGAGGAATGAAAGTGTGAACATGTCTGGCTCTTTCTTTCAAATGGATGCTTTGGAAGTAGGAAATCAGAAGAAGGGGCTGCAGCCTCAGAAAGGAGTGGAGGGGTCTTCCAGAGTGAAAAGGCTGCAAGGAGCACCATGGTGAACATGTAATGTTCTCTGTTTAAATTATATTCTTTTATTTACCAACATCCTTTGGTTCTCTGATTTTGAGGTCCATTCTAGCCTAACTGTTTTGTATTATACAGCCCCTTCCCATTCAATCTGAGCAACATACCTTTATTAAGCATCTTTTGTGTTCATGATTCCTTGCTAGACACAGAGGATACAAAGACAAAATTTAAAAATCAGTCCTTGCCCTCAAAGCTTTCATTCTGTTGAGTGGATATAGCCAGGAAATGGGTAAGAGAGAGCATTGCCCAAGAGAATTTGAATTGTTCCTTTAGGAACTGGTTCATAAACTAAGCTAAAATGGCTCAGTAGACAGAGCACTGGGCTTGGAGTCAGGAAGAACTGAGTTCAGAGCTAACCCCAGACACTTTACTGGCTTCATCACCCTGGGCAAGTCACTTAACGTTACTCTGTTTCCTTTATTTCCCTAAGAGGGAAATGGCAAACCACTCTAAAATCTTTGCCTGGAAAACTCCATGGCCAGAATTGGCATGTTGTGGTTCATGGAGTTAAAAAGAATTGGACATTACTGAGCAGCAACAATAAACATGATTTCAACTTGCAAGGAAGGCAGGGATTCTCTAGTTGGAGGACTGAAGATGCTTTTTTTTAATGTCATTGGATTCTCTTGGCAGTAGCCAATGGGCCCATTTTCAGAATAATGTTTTTTAAATGCATAAGATAAGTAAATTTTCAAGGGAAACTTAATTTTATTGAAATTGTTATCAAACAATTAAAAGCAAATTAGTGGATTTCAGGCTAAGAACCTTCTCTATAGGGAAATATCTGGAGGGAGTTCATTCTGGAGGCAGGGGTCAGGCTATAAAAAACATGGCAGTGGTAGAAGGAATGTTGAGTTCAGAGAATAATAAATAGATGAGTTTGACTGGAATATAAAATGCCTCAGAGGGTGATGTATATACCTTAACATGCAAAAACCCGAGCAGAATATGGCAGAGGGATAACTAAAACTCCCCCAAATAGAATCAGAAAGTCCACGAGCCCAAAGGACAATGATAATAGCTCATAATTGACTCCTCTAAATAAGGAAGGTCAGGATCAATTCTTGAGATTAATTAATTAATTAACTTTAATGCTCTCTAATTCTTTTTTTAGAAAACCGTTTTATTCAATGAGCTAGTTGTGATGGAACAGAAGTCAGGAGTCCTGGGTCTGTTGTTTACTAGCTGTGTGGCCACTGGCACACTTTCCCTTCTAGAGTTTCAGTTTCTCTGTCTGTAAAAGGGAGTTGTGAGGGACAAATATGACAACTTGTATGAATTTAATGAAATGCCTACTGTGTGCTGGGTCCTATGAAACTTTCCTCATTCTCAAGAGACCTGACACATTTTAAAATGAACTTTAAAGCTTTATAGAGTTAACCCTAACTAACCATAACCATGTTTGGTCCCTTGCACCATGTTTTCTGGATCTTAGTGGAGGAGCCACTCCAGGTCTGGGGTTTGTGGGAGGCTGGAAGAGAAGCTTTAAGTCATATTGGCTTTGGTTGTTTGTGGTCATAGTCTGTGAATGGAAGTAGTCCCATCAGGATGGCTAATGCAGCCCTTCAGGAAGGGCTGCTTTCTGGCATCAGGGGAGGGTTATGGATCTTTGATGGAGCTGTCTGCATATGGGCATTTGCTCTTCTGAATAATAGATGGAACAGTGTGCCCCAGGGTTGGTCTGAGAGGTAGGAGTTAGTGGATGTCATTAGGAGGAAGGAAACCACAAGCATGCTGGGGTTTCTTTTCTTAGTAGCCAAAGACAATAGATTAAAATCTATAAGGGACCTTGGATATCATCTATTCCAATTACCTCCTCCTTTTAGTGGTGATGAAACTAAAGCCTTTACCCATTGTCATGCAGGAGCTGAGGTATCCTTTGAACCCCTGTTCTTTAGCTTCAAAAGGATAGTTTTTCTCCTCCATTAATAATAATAGCAACAGGACCAATAATAATAGCTAGCATTTCTAGAGCACTTTAATGTGTACCAAGAACTTTACAAAAGTTGATCTTCACCACCACCCTGGGATGTAGGGGCTATTATTGTCCCCTTTTTGCAGATGAGGAAACTAAGGCTGACAGAAGTTAACATAACTTGCCTAGGGTCACACCGCTAGGAAGTATCTGAGGCTCGATTGGAATTCAGATTTTCTTGATGCCATGTCTAGTGCTTTCTCTTCTACCCTACCCACCTACTTAAACCAGGAGTCCATGTTTCTTACTATGAAATGTCTTACACATGTTCTTTTCAGTTGTTTCAGCCATATCTGGCTCTTCATGAGCCCATCTGGAGCTTTCCTGGCAAAGACATTGGAGTGGTTTGCCATTTCCTTCTCCAGCTCATTTGACAGATGAGGAAACTGAGGCAAACAGGGTTAAGAGACTTGTCCAGGGTCATATAGCTAGTAAGTTATTGGCTGGATTTGAACTCGGGTCTTCCTGATGCCAGACTCAGTGCTCTACCCATTGCACCACCTAGCTGCCTATCTTGTACATAATGAACATTTATTAAAGGTTTCCAGAATTGGTTCTAATCAGATGAAAGCTTGACCAATTTTAGTTCAACAAGCCTTTGTTGAGTTTTTCTTTTAAATGAATTTGCACTTTATCCATCTTAATAGTATCTGCATATATCTGAAAACTAACAATGTGTGTGTGATATTTATCTGGAATTCAGAAGTTAAATTTGCTTATTGGTGGTGTGTAGTGTAAAGATTAAAATTTAGGGGAGACAGGGAGACTGAGGCATCTGAGGCAGGTAGAAATTAGTTTCTCTCTGCAAGAAGTATTATATTTTTTAGAGGTTTATTAAAGATTAAAGATTAAAGAATATACAAGTAAGAAACATGTGCCTAGGCCAGAGGCCTAGACAAAATAACCTCACATCACGCAAGAGACACGCCTGCTCCAAAATGGAAGTCCAAAAAGAGCCAAGAGAGAGACTCTCAAAAGCCTTTGAATCAGCTTAAATACCTTCTCGATCTCGGCCCAGGTGAGATTACAAGGCATTCTGGGGAAATGGAGCAAAGGCTCGTGGGGATTGTAGTCCTGTATTCGAGTCTATTTTTTACAGTAGTATGGAAAGCCCTAAATTAGAGAAGGGACCTGTAAGCTCTGCAAATGGGCTTTTCTTCAGATTTGGGGGAGAAAAGATCCAGATCTTTATTAGCCTGGGAAAGAATGATAACAACTGTGTTCTTCAAAGCTTTATGAAATCCTTTGTGTTACTAATTTTGACAAAAGAGGGGGAGAGGAAATGGAAATGTTAATTTAGTTATAGGAAATTACATTTATATTAAAGAAAACATCTTTTAAAGGGGTTCTTTGTTCATAACTATGGTCTTGTTCTATCTATGAAAATCAAAACTACCAATTCATATTTGTTGAGAGTTCAAGTGCATGACATTGCAGTAAATCCATTCTGGGTGCTCAGTCATGACACATTCATAATCTACTTGTGTTCCTTAATTTCTTTCTTCTTACCCTCACACACGTAGAAAAGCACGGGGCCCTGAGCTGGGTGCTAGTCACAAAGATGAATACACATATTCTACAAATACATGTAATAACAAATTCGACATCAGTTTTCAGAAGTTATATGATCCAAATTATCTCCTTCCTTCTTCCCTCCCCACTCCCAGAACTGGTGAGCAATTCCATCTGGGCTATGCATGTATTATCATGTAAAACATATTTCTATATTATACATTTTTAAGTGAATAATCTTACAAAACCAAAATCCAGATTAACAAGCGATAAATTGTATGCTTCCATCTGCATTCTTGCCCCAACAGTCCTTTCTCTGCTGGTGAAGAGCATTCTTTTTCATCAATCCCTCCGAATTGTGCTGGATCATTGTATTGCTGAGAATAGCTCAGTCCTGATAGTGTCATAGAACCAAAGGCTTCGATTATTGCTTCTCCTTCTGGGGCATATTTAGCAGAGGCAGCAGATACAGCCCTGGGCCTGAAGTCAAGAAGACTCAACTTGAAATCTGGCTTTAGAGATTACTATCCCAGCAACTTAGGGGCTAGTCAATTAACCTCTCTCAGTCTCAAGTTACTCATTTATAAAATGGGGATAGAATAGCACCTTCTGCCCATGGTTATTGTGAGGATAAAATGAAATATTACATATATTATACCTAGCACACCTTAAAGTAGCCTATAAATGCTATCTATTATTATTATTATCAATCCCATTAGAGATGAATGTAAAGTGTTTTATAAACTAAGGCACTATCAGGCTTATAAAGCACTTTCTGATGATGTGGTGTGGTAGGAGAAACATTGAATTTAAAGTCTTCCCCTCACCCCCCAAAATGGATTCAAATTGTTTCTACCAATCACTTACATGTGTAAGCATAACTTCCTTGTCCAAGCCTTGGTTTCCATCTTTGTTAAATGAGGGCAAGTATCTCCACTGCTAATTTAAAAGTGAAGGAACCAAAGCTGCTAAGGGGTCACACTGTAAGATATACCAGGAGCAGGACCCAAGTCTTCTGACCTCAAGATTATTTTTCCTTCTATCCATCAAACTGCAAGAGTGTCCTCATTTCTGGCCCTTGGTACCTGTGTAATATTTAAAATTACAAGGCTGTATGTAGCTTAATAAATGTATTAAATTAAAAGTAGTAGTAGTAAATAAGGGAAAAGTAGGAGAGAAGTAGAGAGATACTTAGATTTCTAATCTATTGGCCGCCATAATGGGCCTGGAGCTACAACCCAGTAAGGGTCCCCTCTGCTCCTCCATGAGCAAGCCAAAGGATATCAACTTCCTGCCAGTCTCAGCTTATGAACTCTTTTCTCCACCCACTAACTCTCACATGTCACATCTCAGGAACCAATCATAGTTTCTTAATTTGCCTGGGCTGCCCAGGGGGGCAATGCCTGTCAAATTATTGTTTCCTGTCTCCTTAGTTCGTTGGTTCTTTAACTTCCTTTATCTGAGGCTTGTCTATACCTGAATCTACTCAGTGGTATTTGACTTCCAGATCACTAGAAGATAATGTAAAAAAAAAAAAGCGACATTGGAGAGAGAGAAATTTGCTTCTACCACCTGGGTGATGTTGGGGAAGGAGATTCCAATCTCTTGAGCAGAAAACTTATCCTGGGTTTTTAGGAGCAGGATGGCAACACTACAGCAATGAAATAAGCATCATCTTCCTCCCCTTTTGGTTGGGTGGTGATGTCTCATGGGGAAGACATCCTGAACAGCACAGATTCCTTGGCTATGAATGATCTGGGCTTCCTGCTGGGTCCTTGTTTCCTGGATTTTAAGAGTAACCTGGACCTTTCTGTCTGCTCTTACTTCAGGTGGCCATCAAGCAGATGAACTTACAACAGCAGCCCAAGAAGGAGTTAATCATTAATGAGATCCTGGTCATGAGGGAAAACAAGAACCCCAACATTGTGAACTACCTAGACAGGTATGTTGCTTCAGGTGTGGTCAGCTGTAGGCCAGTGGGGAGGCATTCACAGAATCACAGGTTTGGGAGGTACCTATCCAACCTGAAACCAAAAAAGAAGCTGCCTTCTCACATCTTCTCCAAGTGATCATCTCCATATCAGTTCACATTTTTATAGCATGTTAACCTGCATAAAGTGTTTTCCTAAGAACAATGTCTGATAATTATATTGCCCTTTACATTTTATAAAACGTGTTAAGTATGTTACATATTTACATCTCATTTAATCTTCACAACAGTCCCTTGAAATAGGTGCTGTTATTCTCCCCATTTTAAAGGTGAGTAAACTGATGTTAGAGAGTTTTAGTGATTTGTTAGTATTGGGCATGATTTGATGTTTGGGGTTCTTGACTCTATCTGCTCTCCTGCCTACAGGAGTTATAAAAGGCAGAGGGGCAACAGAAGTGATATTGTCTGATAGTATACTCCATCTGATTCTATTCAACAGACCGCCTGGACAGAAGGAAGAATTAGATCATAAACCTGGCATGGAAATGTGATAGAGTCTATGACTGGAGATTTCAGTGCTCTCCATATCTACTTTCTCTCTGCCAAAAATAGGGCAATATCTTCCTATGGAAAGTAGAGGATTTGATGTGGAGCGCTGCTATTCATAATATGATTCTGACCAACAAAAAAAGAAATGCCCGCTGATGTAAAAATGATGAGAATCTTGGCAAAAAGTGGACATAGCCTGAGATGCACATTAGCTTTTGGGAAAGCAGATTTTAAAATGTTTAACAAAATAACAAGTAGGATCTGTTCATCTAATATTCTACAGAGGAACTGGGCCTAAGAAGAATGGAAATATCTCTAGAATTGAGGCAGCTGGATCATGCAGTAAATAGAACATTGGGTTGAAGAGAGCACTGAGTTCAAATTTTGACTTAGATTTCTAAGATTCTTTCATATTAAATCCTCAGTCTTATGATCCTATGAAATTACAAAGATTCAAGTAGATGTATTTCTCATGAGAAGAAAAGTAGAGAGGAAAAGCTAAATGGCTATGTGGATTTAGAGCCATGCCTAGAAATAGAAGGTCCTGGGTTCAAATGTGACCTCAGCCACTTCCTAGCTATGTGACCCTGGACAAATCACTTAACTCCTATTTCCAAACCCTTACTTTTCTTCTGCCTTGGAAACAATATATAGTATTGCTTCAAAGATAGAAAGTAAGGGTTGATTTTTTTTGTTTTGTTTTGTTTTTTTAAGGAAAGTAGTTCATATCAACACCTAGGGAATTTATTGATGTACTCATATTTTTAAAAATATATAGAGAAGATGGAAACAAGGCAGGATAACTGAGGATGAATACAAAAAACAGTAAGAGTGTCAGGAGCACTAAAGTACACTATGAATTGATCCTTGCCTGGTGAATGCTGATGATATTTTGGCAATTTTTTTTCAGTGACATTGAGGGACTAGGAATAAACAAAAAAGGAAAGGACCCCTATTCAGGGAGGATGGGAGGACCGTAAAGGATGATAAGGAGAAATTTTTTCTAATTTATCATCCATAGGCATCTAAGTAGAATGGAATTTGGAGACCATCTGTTCAAATACTTTCATTTTCTTCTTCTTTTTTTTAAAATAACCCTTGCTTTCTGTCTTAGACTTAATACTAAATATTGGTTCCAAGGCAGAAGAGTGGTAAGGGGTAGGCAATGGAGGTCAAGTGACTTGCCTAGGGTCACACAGCTAGGAAGTATCTGAGGTCAGATTTGAATCTAGGTCTTCCTGACTCAGACCTAGCTTTCTATCCACTGAGCCACCTAGCTGCTCCTAACCCCCTCATTTTCCAAATAATAATTATAGTTATCATTTGAAGGTGTACACTTAATGGAAATGTTAGGCTTATTCCTCATGAAGAAATTCGTGAGGGGGCAGCTAGGTAGCTCAGTGGATTGAGAGCCAGGCCTAGAGATGGGAGGTCCTAGGTTCAAATCTGGCCTCAGATACTTCCCAGCTGTGTGACCCTGGGCAAGTCACTTGACACCCATTGCCTAGCCCTTACCACTCTTCTGCCTTGGAACCAATACACAGTATTGACTCCAAGTCGGAAGTAAGGGTTTTTATAAAAAAAAAAAGAAAAAAAATTCATGAAGATGTGGGGAAAGGGGTTACCCAAGGTCACAGATGAAGTCAGTGGGAAACTCAAAAAATGAACCCTGGCCCTCTGGGTTCATTCTGTTACTCAATTCTTTTTTCATTTCTGCTTTCTTTTTATCTTTGGTTTGAAAAAGGCAGAACAAAAAGAGCTAATTAATAGAGAAAGTTGAAATTCAAGTAATATAAAATGAAAGTAGGAAAGCACTTTGCTTTTGTTGATGAGTTCAAGTCCCCAATCCAGGGATTACATTCTCAAGGATTGAAAGAATTGGTAAAAAATGATAGCTGAGCTGTTTACCAGTGATCTTTGAAAAATGGTGGAGAACAGAAGAAATGCCACATAAGACTGGAGAAAGGAAAGTCATCCCAATTTTCAAAACAAGGAAGAGTTTTGCGTTTGTAAATTTCAGGGCAGATTACTATACTTGATTCTCTGCCAAAATTCTAGGACAGTGTATAGAGAGGCTTGCTTCAGAGTCAGGAAGATCTACGTTTTAGTGCTCTCACTGATACATATGGATGGTGTGTCCCTGGGCAAATCACTTAACTTCCTGGCATTCTAGGCAACTCCCAAAGGATCTAAATTGTGGAGAAGGTGCTAGTCTATATTGGTAGAGATCACTGATATGATTTAAAAAATATTTAAAGGATAGTTGGGAGGGGAGCTATTGAGAGCCAGGTCTAGACATGTTCCTGGGTCCAAATCTGGTCTCAGACACTTCTTAGCTGTGTGACTTTGAGCAAGTCTCTTAACCCCCAGAGACCTTAAGGACCTTCTGCCTCAGAACCAATACATAGTACTGATTCTATGACAAAAGATATGGGTTAAAAAAAAAGATAGTAAATGTCTAGAAAAGAAAGTAATGATCCCAGAGAACAGATTATGTCTAAGGAATCTAATTTCCTTTTTGGACAGGGTTTCAGGTCTGGTAGATCAAAGGAATGCTGTGGCTAAAATTTATTTTTAGAGGTCTCTTTTGCTCTCCTTGTGGACAGGTTGGAGAGATACAGGCTAATTGACAGGATATTTAAATCAATTCAGAGTAGGTTGAATGGCTGGACCCAAAGGATACAGGCACTGATGGCTGGTTGTTATCTAGGAAAGAGACTTCTAGTGGAGCCCTCCAGGCCCTTAATCCCATACAGTTCGACATTTTTAACTGTGATTTGCATGAAGTCATTGGAAGAATACTTGCCATATGTGCAGGTGACACAAAGGCTCTCTTGAAAAGTTGGGTTCCAAAAAGATCTCATGCATGATAGGTCAGATTAAAAAAAAAAGTTGAAATTTTTTAGTTTTTTTAACTTAATTCTTAGTTAAATTGTATGTTCTCTACTTTGTTTTTTAAAACCACCTTACTGAATACAGGATGGGAGAGGTGTGGATATACAGTAGTTTCCATGAAAAATAAATGTAGGGGATTTGATCGAGAGCATCAACAGTGTGACTGATATGGCACCCAATAAATGAATGCAATCCAAAACGGCCATGGTGTCCAACACCATGGTACCCTCTTCAGTTTATCTGAAGTGTTGTTCTGTATCACATTTGAGGAAGGACACAGAAGAGCTAGAGCATTTCTGGAATAGAAGGACCAGAGTATTGAGAAGACAATTCTTCCATGTGATGATTAGTGAAGGCGGTGATCATATTTAACCTTTGGAGACTGAACAGGGGGACATGCGAATTTTCTTCAAGTATCTAAAGGAATATTGTGATGCATAGAAGGGGGTTCTAGATTTGGTTGACTTGTCTGCCTGTCCCCAGAGGGTAGGACTAGCATGAATAGAAAGAAAGGGTAGAGAGGGATGTTGAGATTTGATTCAAGGAGAACAGGGGGATCGTTCTCCCTCACAGGAAGTCTTGAAACAAAGACTGGGTGACCATATGATAGTGACACTGGACAGGCTTTCTTCATCAGGTGTTATATGAGCTAGGTAAGTGGTTCTTAAAGTGTGGTCTAGGCATTCTCGAGAATCCCAAGAATCTTGGTGGGTCTGTAAGAATTAAAACCATTCATAATAATACAAAGATGCTTCAATTTCTAATATAGTAAATGTGTGTATATACATTTATACACACATATACGTTTATAATTAATTTTCTACATATATGCATGTGTACATGTACACAGTTTTATAATTTATATTTGTAAATATATTTTTCTCTATGTGTATATGTAGAGAGAAATATACATGTATATCCCACAAAAACAAAAACTCTTAAGGAATTGTCTTGAATAATTTTTAAGAATTTAGAGAACTAAGACCAGAAAAGTCTAAAAACTACTGAGCTATATAGCTTCTGATGTCTCTTCCAGATCTGAGATTCTATGTTTCAAGGGGTTATTCTTATTCTGTGGAATAGTCTGGAGGGTAAGTGGAGAGGTCAGCACTCTTCCACTTGTCTGCCTTTGGCACTGAGGGTTCATTGAGTCCATAACAACTCATTGAACCTAGATGGGCCCATCAGCAGCACAAATGACAGAATCCCAAAGTAGTGATTAAAGAAATAAAAACCCCTACTTGAGAATTGATACCATTTCCCAGCCAGGGCACTGTACTGGGAGAGATGGCACTTCCCAATAAGAGAAGGCTAGGTGGAGAAGATACCTGCAGCCAGAAGGCTCAGACTTAAAGTAGAGCCCAAGGTTCCATGGACTCATAGAAACTCCAAACCTAGAAGTCATTCAAATCAAACCTGATGCGGCCCCTCTCCAGAGTTCAGTAAACAGGCTGTACCAAAGGTGTTGGTGCAAATTAAGACAATTTGAAGAGAGGATACAAATAATTGAGGGCACCAGGGAAGGCTTCACAGAGGAGGTGACACCTGAATGAAAGACTTTTGAGAGACAGAGATGAGGGAGGAAGGCATTGCAGATATGGGGGACAAGTTGAGTGAAGGAATGAAGGTGAAAGGTGAAATGTCAAATTAGGGGAACAACAAAGAGTTTGGTGGACTGGAACAAAGAGGACATAAAAGTAGTCTCTCTCCATTAAACCCAAGTCATGGAAAATGAGCATCTATTTTGCTCTAACACCTGCAGTAATAGAAAATTCATGGTGTTTTCTGGAGCTTCCTGTTCCACTAACACTGTTCAAATGGTTAGAAAATTCCTCCATACTGAGCTGAAATTTGCACCCTCTCCCCTTCAAAAATCTTCCTCTTGTGCCTGGTTTTCCCTCCAGAGAGCACTAAGCACAAATCTGCTCCCTCACCCCTTTGACAGGCTTTTAGGTAGTAGAAAAGAACAATTATATCCTTATTAAGATTTCACTTGCTCCAAAGACTTTTATTGATAAGTCTAATGGGTAGAATACCAGGTTTTGAGTCAGGAAGACCCAAGAATGAATCCTTTCTCAATCAGTCACATAGGTAACAAGTGCCTGAGGCAGAATTTGAATTAATTCCTCCTGATTCGAAGTCCATCATTCTATCCACTCTGCCCCTGGTTGCTCTAATAATGAAGAACCCTCTAGGCTAACCAATCTCTTAAAAACAGTCCTTTCCACTTTGAGACGGTTGCAAGGAATAGCAAATTTTTACTCACATGGAACTAAAATCTGTGCCTCTGCAGTTTCTACCCCACTGCTCTTGGTTCTGTCCTGTGGATCAAGGCAAAAAAGTCTAATTGTTCTTTCACGTGATAATTCTTCACCTATATGGTAAGAGTTATCATGTTCCTCACAAATCTTCTCTAAGCTAAGCATGTCCTAATTCTTCAAAATCATCTTTATACAGCATAGTTGTTAACAAGTGCCTCACCATCCAGGCTACTCTCCTCTGGAAATAATCCCACGTGCTTTATATACAAGATCCTTCAAAAAATGTGACACTCAGAATGTGCCAAAGTACTTGAGATATAGGCTCACTAGGGAAGAGAGGGAGTCCCTTCTATCATTTGATACATCAGATGCCCACTTGATACAGAGGAAAATGATACCTGATGGGATATTTTGCCACATTGAAGGATCCCACTGATCAAAATCCTTTTATCATTTTTAATACATTTATATACAATTATGCCCATTCCATACTAATGCAATTGATTTTTTGAGCCAAGTTCAGGACTTTTATATTTATTCCTATGAGGCAAACAAGCCATATTAAATTGCTTTTTATTAGATGTGGATCATTATTTTAACTTGTCAAGATTTTTCTGACTTCATCATGCAGAGATGAAACCTTCTGAGCTCTGACTCCCATCATGCAGAGAAAAAAACCCCCAAAGCAGGAAAATATAGGAGGAAAGAGGTGGCCAGAAGGTGATAACTGTAGATGATTGGAGAAATCTTTCTCACTTACCTGACAGCCACGAGCTTCTAGTCATACAAGCCCCAAGAGATGGATGAGAGCACAGTCCAAAAAAGACTGGAACGTAACAGGTAGCCCCCACCACACCACACACACCTAAATGAGCGATTTCCCATGAAGGGTTCCACGGGAGATTATAGATCATTGACAACTTAGAACTTTGTCCTCCTAGAATTTGGGGATTTTCGGACTTTGGCATCTTAGAAACAGAATCACAGATTCTTAAGAGGGAGGGTCTTTAAAGGTCCTTTTAGACTAACCTCCCCAATTCCTTGATTTGATCTTTCTTCTTCTGGGAGAGGTGAAGGAAGGTGGTAGGTTTTCTCATTTCCAGTTACAGTTGATCAGAGCCACAAGAACTACTCTGTCCACCATATTCTGTGGGTGTTTGGGAGGCCTCAGTCATAATTGTGAGCTGGCCGCAGGTCTTCATTAAAGCTCAGAGCCCAACCAGTCCTTAACCTGTTTGTATATTTTCTCCAAAGAAACCACCACAGGAAAAGTGGAGTGATCTTTGGGTGGTCACCTAGCAGGATGGAGGGAAGCAAAGGTTTTTGCAACCTGGGCCTGTCCCATAGCTTCTCCAGGAAAACATATTTAAATGTCGGGCTTTGGGCTATCAAAGGATGCCCTGCTGGCTTGGGTCTGTTCCTCCTGGAGTCCTGTGCCTTGAAGATGCACTCCTTATCATTCCATTTCAGGAAGCACCCTGGCTCACAGATCTTTCTCCCCCCATTGTTTTCCTCTTTGGCTTTCTGCCTTTGCAGTTACCTAGTGGGAGATGAACTGTGGGTCGTCATGGAATACTTGGCTGGAGGTTCCTTAACAGACGTTGTGACTGAAACCTGCATGGATGAAGGACAGATAGCGGCTGTGTGCCGGGAGGTAAATCTGCACTTAAGAAATCTGTTTACCAACTTGGGCTCCTTCACCTGGAGAGACCTCAGGCCTAGAGCCACCATACTAGGCACTATCAGAAGCGAGCAGAGTATATATTGGTAGAGAGCTCGTGAAAGTCTTCGAATTTTGGAATTACAGAATTTTAGATTTTTGTAGGATTTTAGAATCGGCTTCATATAACTGCAGAATGTGCTAGATTAATGGGTTTCTCTTCTTGCCTCTCTAGTGTCTGCAGGCCTTGGAGTTTCTGCATTCCAGCCAGGTCATTCACAGGGACATTAAGAGCGACAACATCCTGCTTGGGATGGACGGTTCTGTCAAGCTAAGTATGTCAATGGTAGTGATCATCCCTTGTGACTTGTGGGGCTCCGGTCCTGGCAGCAGGGGAGATCTGTGGGAAACCAAGTTATGTCAGGGGCTGACCCTTGGACAAGACGAGTAGAAATATGGATCACCCTTTTCTGAGATTTAACATTGGGAGGAAGTATGAGGGCACGTGGGGTGGCCGGCACACGATAAACTCAGCCTGTTTCCCAGTTTGGCTCTCTTTAGGACGGTTCTTCTCCGGGTGGGTCAGTTTGGAATTGGGACCTGACTGCAGGACACTGGGTGTCTCACTGTCCCTCTTCAGTGAAGGGACTCCCTCAAGTCCTGTCAGTCCCTCTGAATATTCTCTGAAAATGAGAAGTTTGGCCTAGATGAACCCTAAAGGCTCCTTTCATTTCTACCTCCTATGACTGTGACTGCATCTTCAGTGACCTCCCTGTCTCCCATGGTGATGAGTACAAGGCTTTTCAGCACACAGCAAGTGCTCAGTGGACTCAAGGATTCTGAGTTGGAAGGGAGCTGTCTGGTACAGAGATTAAACCAGATTAAAATGGAACTGGGAAATGTTTAACAAAAAAAAGTAAAAATACAGTGGTTGCTGTCATTTTTCAGCAGTGTCTGACTTTTCGTGACCGTATTTGGGGTTTTCTTGGCAAAGGTACTGGAATGTTTGCCATTCCCTTCTCCAGCTCATT
The DNA here is from genome assembly GCF_027887165.1 of Monodelphis domestica. Taxonomy (NCBI): domain Eukaryota; kingdom Metazoa; phylum Chordata; class Mammalia; order Didelphimorphia; family Didelphidae; genus Monodelphis; species Monodelphis domestica. Next base: position 340,310,208 of record NC_077230.1, read on the forward strand.
TTACAGAGGGAGAAATTGAGGCAAACAAGATTAAGTGACCTGCCTAGGAACACATAGCTAGTAAGCGTGTAAGGTCAGAATTGAAGTCGGGAAGATGAGTCTTTCTGACTCCAAGTCGGGCACCTTATATAGTGTGCCACCTTGCTGTCCTAAAATACAACATAGATAATGTGAATTTGTGGTCTTCTAAATCAACATGCAGCCCAAAGGAATCCATTTGTTTTTTGAGTTTGATACCATTGGTCTTATACAACCTATACCTGAATAGTGATCTCCTCCTTAATAATTATAACTAACTTTTATGTTGTATTTAATCCCTGTTACAGGGGAAAGATCATTGGCTTTGTAGTCAGAGGATCTGAGTTCAAAAACTGTCACTCTTTCTGAAGCACCTCAGTTTCCTTATCTGAAGGGTTTGTACTAAATGTCTTTTTAAGATCCATTCTAACTCTAGGTCTCTGACCTGTACTTTACATATATGAACTCATTTTGTTCTTTAGAAACACTGCAAGATCAGTACTGGGGGCATTTGTATCCCTGCTTTACAGATGAGGAAACAGACTGAGAGGTTAAGTGACCTGCCCAGATCACACAGATAGATAATGTTAGCCCACTTCTCCTAACTCCCTACTGCCTCTAAATATTTCTGACAAGGAATCATCCAATTTCCTTTTTTTTAAAAAAACTTTACTTTCTATCTTAAAATCAATACCCGTATTGGTTCCAAGGGAGATGAGCAACAAGGTTAGGCAATGGGGGTTAAGTAACTTGCCCAGGTTACATGGTTAGGAAGTACTTGTCTAAGGCCAGAGTTGAACCCAGGACCCCCTATCTCCTGGTCTGACTCTATCCTCTGAGCCTCCGTCTTGCAGAACTCCAGTGACAGAGAACTCACTAGGCTCCAGTTGTTGGGAACTGGTTGAATTTCCACTTGTTGTTCCTAGTCCCAGTCTCTGGGCCCAGCAGAACAAGCCGTTTCCTCGTCCCCCTGATACCTTTTTGTTCTGCAGGTTGAACTTTCCCAGTCTCTTTAGCTGATCTCCTGTGGCATACTCTCCTGCCCCTTCCCTTATCTTCATCTCCCTTCTTGGATGCTGGACTTCCCAATAATGTGTCTAGAAATGAGCACAGCGTACCAGATGTCTGACCATGACTCTTGCCTCCCTTGTTGAAAGCAGCTGGCTGACCCAGTGAAGAGCATCCTGGACTCGGAGCTTTTTTTTTTTTATTTCTGTGATTAATGACGTTTTATTTACTTCTATCATCCGTTTTCTTGAGTTACAAAATGACATTTGCTGAACTTAGGAAGACTGAGGATCCAGATGTCAAATAATATTTACAAGAAGACCAGTACCTACCAGCTGCGTGCTCCTGGGCAAAATCAATTCGTCTCTGCCAGACTCGGTTTCCTCATCTGAAAAATAGAAATAATGATAGCCCCTATCTATCTCACTCACAAGGTTATTGTGAACCTCAAATGAGATAATGACCTTTAAAGCACTGCATACGTGTCAGTTATTTTTATTATTGTTATTCTATACCTTTGCAGATATCTATTAATTATACCCTAAGGACCAACTATTAGCGTTTGGGGCTGCTTTGTCCCCCTGTTGGTTCATACGGACCTTGCAGCCTACAAGGAAATCCCTAACGGCTCATTGAATGAAAACCCTAAATGGTGACTGAATCAGGACATTCCCATAAAGCTCCCTTTCTGTTCTTGTTTTCCGCTACAGCCGACTTTGGTTTCTGTGCTCAGATCACCCCAGAGCAGAGCAAGCGAAGCACCATGGTTGGGACTCCGTACTGGATGGCCCCAGAGGTGGTGACTCGGAAAGCCTATGGGCCCAAGGTGGACATCTGGTCTCTGGGCATCATGGCCATCGAGATGATTGAGGGGGAGCCCCCCTACCTCAACGAAAACCCGCTGAGGGTGAGTGGCTCCGGGCGTCTCTAGCCAGACTGAGTGGGAGAAGGCTGGTTGGCTTATCAGTGACAGCCCCTGCTCTGACCTCGCTCTACGGGCCCCGCACTGTGGATTACAACCCAACTCCTGCTCGTCCATCCATAATACACCAGGGCTTAGTAGAGAATGCGTGAGCATGAACACTTGGGTGTGAATGGACGAGAGCGAGCAGAGTCGTGGTGGGGATCCTGTCCTGGATGGTGCCTACATGCATGTGTACATATGTGCATCCAGAGGTATGTGTGTATAAGCACATGCATGTATATATACAATGTTGTCTATACATACATGCACACAAATAATATGATGCCTTATGTACATACTTTGTTTTTTTCATGGTTTGCCTTGACTAAAGAATCAGTCACCAAGTGGTCACTCCACGCTTGGCCAGGCCATCTCTCAAGAAACAGGCATAGTTGGGGGTCAGGACCATAGTCAAAACCTTTCCAGCTGGGTAGAACCTGTCAGAGTTTAATGTTCTGTTCGGAGAACCCAGCAGAGTCACTTCCAACGATCTGTCATCGTTGTTCAGACGTTTTCAGTCTCATCTGACTTAAATTGACCCCATTTGGGGTTTTCTTGGCCGAGATCCGGGAGTGTTTTTTTTTTCTTCTCTGGCTCATTTCCCGGATGAGGAAACTGAGGCAAATGGAGTGAAGTGACTTGCTCAGGGTCACACAGTGAATAGGTGCTCATGCTAGACTTGAAATCAGGCCAGGCCTCTCTCTCCTAGCTGCTCAACAATCCATCAGACAATCAACAGAGAGCCCTGACACCTAATGAAGGGATTAAGGCATGAAGCCAATCGTGTCTGTCCTCAGGGAGCTCTTGTTCTCCCCGTGCTTCCATGGGACCTGGTGAGAGAGAGGGGAGGAGGGCCCGGCCAGCTGGGTGTTTAGGAAGGCCAGAGCAGTTCATAGGCTGCCCCAGCCCCTGGGCGTCATGGCCAGGAAGCTTCCTCAGCCTTCCTCAGCCTCCACTCAGCCTGCACGTGGGAGTTATCCTAGCCGGGAGATCGCCAGAGTCTTTGCAGAGTTTACTTTTATAAACTATCCAAATATAGACTTGCCTGCTTAGTCCATATGAATAATATTGTATGTTATTCTAAAACAAACAAATAGAGTTGTTTATGATTCTTATAGCTGTTCAAACTGGAGCCTGCACTAAGACCTTTGGAACATGTGTGTGTGTGTGTGTGTGTGTGTGTGTGTGTGTGTACATCTATGGGCTGATGCCCATGTAAGGATGTATTTGCACATGTGTGTATGTATGTAAATAATGTGTACATCGTGTGATGCTTTGTGTGATCATGCATTGTATAGGAGGGCGCATGTGTTTGTGCATGTAATGATGCTCACACGGACACATGACACAATACACTTATAGGCATGCAGATATTCAGTGTATGTTTATTTACACATGCATATAGTGATACAATTTAATCATTTCTGTAGATGTAATAATGTAAATATGCACTAGTATATATGCATGTGTGTATATACATATACAATGACTTATGTGTCTGTATGCCTGCATAGGTAATAATGCACATATGCAATGATGTATGCATACGCATTCATGTCTATTTCTATGCAATAACATCTATTGGGGCACATGCATGTGTATATGTCATGGCGCACGTGCCCACGTGTAATGGTACGTGTGTGCACAGACACGTGTACAGATATACATGCGTGATCCTAACACACTCGAGAAGTAGAAACTCCTCTTTTTGTACTCGTGACCGGGTCCTGGTAGGCTGAGGGGACCGTCTGGCCAGTCAGGATCTTCTCAGGCCTTCAGATGTTGAGACTCCCCTAGATCAAACTAGATCAAACGACGAGCTCCAGAGTGTTCTCTCTGTCTTGACAGGCCCTATACCTCATCGCCACTAACGGTACTCCTGAGCTTCAGAATCCAGAGAAGCTGTCCGCCATCTTCCGAGATTTCCTGAACCGCTGCCTGGAGATGGATGTAGAAAAGAGAGGGTCGGCCAAAGAACTGCTGCAGGTAACGGCTGCCCTCGGGCACGGGCGCCCCATGGCGGGCCTGGCTTTCTGGCTCCGGTGGCAGCCCCCGGCTCAGTCTGTCCTTAAAGCCCAGGCGGCCAATCATCTGGGAAACGCTTATCAAGTCCCCCTCGCCCGCGGAGCAGGGTGCTAGGCGATAGATAGGAAGGAGGAATTTCCCATGAGCTCTTGAGGCCTTTTAATAGATAATCCATTTTAACATCATTTCACATCACCCTTTTAGAGCTTCTGATCTAGAAGAGATAGGACAGATCGCCAGGTAATTGCTGCTAAGGGGGGGAGGGTGGCCGGCGCCCAGTCCAGGTCAGAAGTGTCCAACCAGGCCAGGCCACAGCATTTCACCCAACAGATAAAAATACAGAACCACCCAGACGTGCTGATTTGTGGTTTTCTAAGTCACCGCGCGAGCCGTTTCTCTTGGAGTCTGACTTTGGAGCGCGAAGCCCGATTGGGCTTGGCTGGTCTCCTGTAAAAGGAGAGGAGTTGAAGAGGTCCCCCGAGGACCCTGTGAGGCTCTCTTCTCCCAGGTCTTTTTCTGCTTTTTAATTCTGTAGTTCTGTGGCTTTGGAGCTCCATTCCCTAAACTGCTTTGAGGGATATCTTGCACTAAGCCTTGAAGGATGGGCAGTGCTGAATGAGGTCTGGCCTCTCCCCGCCCTAAAGGGACTTACATCAGCCCTGGGCGGGCTAGAAAAGGGAGCACTACCGGCAGAGCATCAGCCTTCAGCCAAGGGAAGCTTTCCTGAAGGAGGGGGTTTAGAACTTGGCCCGGAGGGGAATCCGATAAGCAGCTGGCAGGGCTAGGCAGAGGAACCTGAGACCCAAAGCCAGGAGAGGGGAGATTCTTGAGAACGCTTTGCTGGGCCCTGTGTACACCCATTTGCCTGGAAGGTAGGTTGAGATAAGAATGGAAATCTTGTTGTGAAAGGCCTTAGAATTTAGACTAAAACATCTAGGCATTCACCTACAGGCATGAGGAGCCGCGGGAACATTTATGAGCAGTGCCAGTGTGACTTAAGAGGTTATATTCAGAATGGATTCAAAAATAGCCAGGTGGGGTAGATGAGACAGAAGACCTGTGTTCAGACTGTCTCAGACACTGTAATGGAGAAGGTTTGGGGGTGGTAAAAGAAATGGGATCTGCCCTCTGTCGCAACACTTATTAAGCTGTGTGACCCTGGGCAAGTCTCCTAACCCTTCTCTGTCTCTGTTTTCTCACCTGTGAAATGGATGTCATAGTAATGATTTACAAGGTTACTGTGAAGACCAAATGAGATAATATACATCATGTGTTATGCAGACCTTAAAATCTCATCTAAAATGTCTGCTATTCCTAGAGAAGGAAGAGCCTGGAGGCTGGGAGAACCATTCCTTCAGCACACATTGATTAAGTGACTGGCTGCCCATTTGAAATCAGCCGACTTGGTTTTAAACCCTGACGCTGCCATTCACTACCTTTAAGGGCTAGAACAAGTCATTTGCCCTCTCTTGATCTCAGTTATTTGGGGCAAAAAATGGGGGAATTGGACTAGATGTCTTTTTTAAGGTCGCTTCCGACTATTCCATAATCAGATGTCCTTTGCTAGGCACTAAGGGGAGAGGTATTGTGAGCGTTCACATATGGAATTCAAGAGAGATGCATGACTCACACCCCGGGAACTTACTGAACTATGATTTGTTGGCATTGAACCCCAAGGTACAGCGAGGACACGCCCGCCCGTCTGGGACAGGGCCACTCTGGGAACCGTCTGTTGCGATGACGTGATGTTCCGTGGCATGAGTGGGAAGGACCGAGGAGCTGGTAGCCTTTGCCGGGCTGTAGACAGCCTGAGGGGCTCCCTGCTCCTCTCTGGGGGCCACTCCTTTAGAGCCTGGGCCAATAAGCGAGGAAACCCCTCTGCCCATCATGACACCAATTAGAAGTCAGGCCGTTTAAATAAACAAAGTAAATAAATGAGTAAAGGGCATACTAAATGGATGTGTGTGTATGTATTATATATTTACGCAGCGAGGGGTGGCATTGGTGTTTAGTGGTTATACCTACAAATGCATCAGTCCTGGCCACTTCCGTCCATGTCTTTCTCCAGGCCCCTAGAAACAGGGAAGTTTTATGAAGTGATTCTTGGGTACCCACAGCATTGGAGTCAGCAGACTTGGATTCAATTCCTGGTTCTTCTTTTTATTGCCTTAGACCCAGGTGAAGTCATCTTAAGAAGGGGGGTGGGTTTAGGGATAAAGATGATCCAAATCTGTCGTGGACGGAGTGTGAGATGCTTATGGAAGGGACATGAGGTGGCCACGTCCAGCCCTGTGACGTCATCAGCATAGAGAACTTCTAGTGTGAAAACTCTCTTCACCGACATGGAGATAATCAGTGGCTTGGCTGTGGTCTCACGACGTGTGTCAGAGGAGGGCTGAAACCTCAGTGTTAGTGCATCGAGCAACTGTAGTTGGAAGCAAAAAAAGGATAGCTAGTGAATTTGACCAGGCTGAGAGCACCGGTCAGTACGGTGGTGTCGAGGGCCTGATGGAAGTCAGAATGTCAGGAAAGGGGAGAAGGCATCATGACTGATGCGGAAGGGCACGTGCATGTGAAGAAAAAGAGAGCCGGGTCTGGCTCCTGGGCCAGTTCCTTGGTACTGGGCACAATCTAATCTTGAAAATTCAGCCAGAATCTCTGATGGCAGCAGCGTCTTTGGGTTCTTCCTCCCCTGGGGGCCACTGTGAAGAGTACAACAGACCATAAACCAGAGGGTTTATGACATGCTTCTATTTATGCCAGAGAATGCAAAGGGCCTCACAGATCACCCAGTCTGACCTTCAGTCCATTGAAAGGGAGCTCATTACCTTGTAAGGTAGCCTATTGCATTGTAGGACAGATATATGGTTATTAAGAAGTTTTCTTATACTGAGCTGAAATCTACCTCTTGCCAGGCAGGATGATATCGTCAATTTGCTGGACTTAGTGATAGAATGACAGAATTTTGCAGTTGGAAGGAACTTTGTCAACCATGTACAAAAAGAATCCTCCTTATACATAATTGACAAATCAGAAAGTCCTGGGTTCAAATACTGCCTGTAATACTTATTGATTGTGACCCTGAGCAAATTGGGTTTACTTTCTTGTCCATCTCAGTTCTGACAGTTCTCAAATTAATATAACAGTACCTATAGGGTTATTCTGAGGCTAGATGGTACAGTGGGTAGAGCACTGAACTTGGAGTCAAGACCTGAGTTCAAATCCTGCCTTAGACCTTGGGTAAGTCTCTTAATGTTTGTCAACTTTCATTTTATCATCTATAAAATGAGGATAATAGCTTCTGTCTCACAGTTGTTAGGATCAAATGAGGTAGCGTGAATATGGTGCTTTGCAAACTTTAAAGCACTCTATAATAAAGTTAGTTATTATTATTTTTATCATAGATTGTTTTTAATTCTACTTTCTGAGGACCAAGTGGAACAAGTTTGTTCTCTCTTTGCCATGACAGCTTAAATTTAGAAGACTCCACATCCAGAGGTGTTAAGATTAAAATTGGATTCTGCTGTATGCTGAAAGCATCACCACTTCTGAACCCTCCCAGAAAGAGAAACCACACCTAGAAAACAGTTCAATTCAGGCACTCCCTGGAGAAGAACCACATTTAGTTGTGAGAGGGGCTTAACAGGAAAAAGCGGGGTAGTGTTGGCAAGTACGTGCTATTATTTGGCTCCGGTGGTTCAGACAACACCTGTGGAAGGGGAGAGGTCATGCCAAATCAGATAACAGAAAATACTTTGTAAATCGATGGTAGCTACTGTTATCATTGTTGACATGGTAGCTATTATTACTATTATTGTTGACATGCTAACTATTGTTATTATTTTAAAATCTTTTTGAGGTCTCTTTATAGTAATCCCCTGAGAAGTAGCTGGCATCCTTCCTCAGCATTAGCACTTCTGGGAAAAGGGAACTCTTCTTTCTTCTTTCTTCTTCTCCTCCTCCTCCTCCTCCTCCTTCTTCTCTTCTCCTTCTTCTTCTCCTTCTCCTTCTTCCTTCTTCCTCCTCTTCCTCTTCCTCCTCTTCCTCAAAATAAACCCTGACCTTAGGATCGTAACTAAGACACATTATCAATTCTGAGGCAAAGAGCATCAAGGGCTAGGCAACTGGGATTAAGTGACTTGCCCAGGATCCCAAAGCCAGGAAGTATAAGGTCATATTTGAATCCAGGACCTCCCCTTTCCAGGCCTGGTTTTCTATCCACTGAACCACCAAACTGCCTTCTTCCCCCATTCAATTGTTGAATTCTATTTATTATTAGAGAGTTCTTCTTCTGTTGCATTAAAAGGCCTCCTTACAACTTCCTCTCATTGTCTCTGGTTCTGAGCATCTTCCCTCCCACTCCCCAGTAGAAAGAAATTATCTCTTCTTTCCCATTACAGTCCTTCAAGTGTTTGAAGACAGCAATTATGTTCCCCCTACACCTTCTCTTCTCCAGTCTAAACAGATCCCTCTTTAATCTATGCCCTCTTATGATATAATTTACAGCCGTGGTGTCAAACTTTATTATAACAGAAACGCAGGCCATTGATAAGGATCCCTGTGGGTCACATATTGACTTAGTTTTAAAATGTGATGTTTTCTGTGTTTCACTGTATTTTCATTTCTTTTGGGAAAGATTTCCCAATGATGACTTAATCTGGTTCTGGTGGGCCACATGTGGGGTATCTGATATCTCTAGTTTAGAGTTCCCTTACTGCCCCGGGCACCTTCTCTGAATGCTTTCAAGCTTCAGTCAGTACTTCTCTCAGTTTGCAACGTGGCTAATATGGAAATGTTTTGCATGATTGTATAATTTATATCAAATTGCTGCCTTCTCAAGGATGGAGGGGGAGAGAGAGAGACAGAGAGAGGGAGAATGGAATTATAAAAAAAAAGAATGTTAAATATATTGTTTAAATGTAAAATAAAAGTTAAATGAAAATACTTCTTTCAAAGTAAGTTTAATTAAGTACAGTAACAAACGTATGCAGTTATTAAAACACATATTGTGTGCAGAGCCCAATAATGATAGGGGTCTGTTCAGATAACCTAGCTCATTGCATCCCCTTATAATCTAATACTGTATGCTTAAATGTCTCCTCCGGTTAGTGTGTTGGAACTTAGGTGGAACAATAGAAATGATGCTTTAATAGACAGTTGGAACTCCTGAAAGGCATCTTTATGATTATGGAGGCAGCATGATAATAGTGGAGAGGGGATTGAGGTTGGAGTCATTGGATCCTACATGTGGAGCTAGAAGTGACTTTCAAATTCATTTAGTCTAACTCCCTCATTTTACAGATGAAGAAACAGGAGCCAGAGAGGTTCAGTGACTTATTTAGGGAATATTTGGATGGAGCCAAGATTTGAACTGAGGTCCCTGGATTCCAAATCCAGTTCTCATTCCATTTCCATTTTTCCTAGTCTGTAATATACCAGGAATGCCAACCTAGGCTTACACCCTGTCTCTCACCATGGGCAAGTCCCTCCCTCTGTAAAATGGAAATAATGTTAGCTATAGTACCTGTCTCGTGGGATTATTATAAGACTCAATTGAGAAAATGTTTAGTGCTTGCCAAATCATAAAAGCACCATATAATTACCAGCTATGATTTGGAGATTGTCGAAGTCTTTGCATTCTAGATGGACAGATACTTAACATCAAGTCAACAAGCCTTGTTCAATGCATGCTGCGTGCCAGATGCTCTGAATAGTGGCAGAGAGGCTTGTTTCTCACTTTTTCTTTATGTTTTCTTTGATTCTTCCAGCATCAGTTCTTGAAACTTGCCAAGCCTCTCTCCAGCCTCACACCCCTGATTGCCGCTGCAAAGGAGGCCACAAAAAACAACCATTAGAACCCCCAACCCTCCCCAGCATCCTCCTGCCAAGCCTGCTGTGAAATGTTCCCGCAGAGACCTTCAATCCCTGGCGCACTCCTGGTCCTTGCCTCCTCCGTGGTGTTGTCGTCCTCTTCCTGCTCACCTAGAGCTCTCAAGATTGGGAACCTTGGGTAAAGGTTGGCAGAAATACCTTTGGTCCAACATTGAGGAGAGATCTGTGATGGAGACTGTAACCCCATCCATTGCTGCTCTTAGGCCAAGAACCTGCCTTTCTTCCATGGGCTGGAAGGCAAAGATTGTGTATGGATGGTCCAGCATCATCATGGAGAGGTGCTGAACCTGATTTCCACATAGCAAAATGTTTTCTTTCTCTCCCTTTAACTTTTATTGTCATCCTTCAAAGAAATATAACCACTGGGTGTTCTGATCCCATGACATCCCATCTCTCCCAGTGGTGGAGGCTTCCATATTTCCCTGCCTTCCTAATCCCAAACCACCTCATTTACCAACCTCATTTAACTTGAAGACTGGAATAGCTGGAGGAATGGTGAGCAGCTTTTAATCAACTGGGGATGGGAGATGGCTTTGCTTTCTGGAGCCTGACTCAGGCCCCTCTGGCCCCTGGGTGGGCAAGAGCTGGACTCTTCAATGTTGTTTGTGTTCTGCTTGTGACCATTGGGAGGACTTGGCCCAATAAAGGTCCCCATGCATTTTTCCTGAACCAGCCTTGCCTAATGTAACAGTTTTCAATTTCGCTCCTGTTCCAGCCCCCTTCTCCCTGGATGCTCGCTCCCTCTCAGCATTATTTTCTACATGTTTCGTGCCACTGAGAAGTTTCCAAGGACACATTTGGGCAAGGGGTGACGAGAGAAAGCTGGGGGGTGGGGAAATTTGTTGAGCCATGTTTTTTCCCTTTTAGCGTGGTTATGCCTCTGACATTACTATGGATTATTTTTAGAGAGAATTCAACTTGTTTTTAGGCTAGGTCTCTTAGCTGGATGATGAGGTTGGGTCTTTGGGGTGGATGAGCCAAGGGGAGAATTCAAGTGTTGCTGAATCTGGGGCAGCCTTGGTTACAAGGAGGATTGAATGATCTTGGTTTTAACAGCACAAGAGAAGTAGTTTGAGATGATGCCCTTGGCAGCCATGAAGGAGATGCTGTCCCGTGAAATGTGTGGCTTGGCTCTTGGCTTTCCATATGCAATTGGAATCGTTGGCTCACATTTTCCCCATCTGTAGTCTGTTCTCCCAACTTCAATCCTGGGCTGACAGGCCCATTGGCCACCGAGTTCTACTCTGAAGGTGCCCCAGACTCCGTAGCACAAGTTTCTATTTCCTTCAATAAAAGGAGATTAAAATACTATTATGTGTGCATCTTTCTTTATATAAAAGCTTTGCTGGAGTCAATAAGTAGGTACCATTTCCCACCTGAGGGGGACCTCAATTTTAGCACATTACGGGTTGTGGATGTCCTTCAGCATCACTCTTTTGACCAAGTAATGACTCCTAAGGATTTAGAATCAGAGAACTAGGGTGTGACTCTGAGATATGACACTGTCTGTGGAACCTCAAACAAAGTCTTTACGCTTCAACTTCTTGACTGAGAAAATGATGGATTTGAAGTAGGTGAGCTCTGAGGTCCTTTTAACACTAAATCTAGGAATCTTGAGTTGCTATACAGTTCATCCTCACTCTACCACCTGTTTTTGGCATTGGTGAATATACAGAACCTCCACCATTAGTACCCCCCCAACAAGTGCACCTATTTACACACACACACATAAGGTACTGAAAGTATCACTGGAATATGGAGGACCTGGGAGCAGCTGGATGGTTGAGTGGATAAAGCTCTGGGCCTGGAGTCAGGAAGACCTGAGTTCAATTTGGCCTTGGGCACCTAATAGCTATGTGACCTCAGGCAAATCACTTAACCCTATTTGCCTCAGTTTCCTCATGTGGAAAATGAGCTGCTTGTGCCTTGCCCAGGGTCACACATCTAGAAAGTATCTGAGAGCCAATTTGAACCCAACTACTCTCGACTCCAGGCCTGGCGCTCTATCCACTGGACCACTTAGCTGTGCCAGCCTTGTGTTTTAATATTTTCATCAAAGACCTAGATAAAAGCATCTATAGCACTTACCACATATGGAGGTGACACAAAACTGGAAGCCAAGTCAAGTTTAGAAAGGATTTTGACTAGAACCAAAGGAAGTCTTTTTTTTAAACATTATTTTATTTGGTCATTTTCACACATTATTCATTGGAAACAAAGATAATTTTCTTTTCCTCCACCCCTCCCACCACCCCTCCCATAGCTGATGCACAATTCCACTGGGTATCACATGTGTCCTTGATTCGAACCCATTTCCATGCTATTGGTTTCCGTAGTAGGGTGTTCATTTAGAGTCTCTCCTCAATCATATCCCCTCCACCTCGTAGTCAAGCAGTTGCCTTTCCTCGGTGTTTTTATTCCCACAGTTTGTCCTTTGCTTGTGGATAGTGTTTTTTCTTCTAAGACCCTGAAGAATGTTCAGGGACACTGCATTGACACTAATGGAGAAATCCATTACGTACGATTGTACCACAGTGTGTCAGTCTCTGTGTACAATGTTTTCCTGGTTCTTCTCCTTTCACTCTGCATCACTTCCTGGAGGTCGTTCCAGTCTCCATGGAATTCCTCCACTTTATTATTCCTCTGAGCACAATAGTATTCCATCACCAACATATACCACAATTTGTTCAGCCGTTCCCCAATTGAAGGTCATCCTCTCATTTTCCATTTTTTGCCACCACAAAGAGAACAGCTATGAATATTCTTGTACACGTCTTTTTCCTTATTATCTCTTTGGGGTACAAACGCAGTAGTGCTATGGCTGGATCAAAGGGCAGACAGTCTTTTATCGTCCTTTGGGCACAGTTCCAAATTGCCCTCCAGAATGGTTGGATCAATTCACAACTCCACCAGCAATGCATTAATGTTTCAACTTTGTCATTACTTTCCACCAAAGGAAGTCTTAGCGGAACATTAAACTGAATAAGAAGAATTAAATAGGCTTAATTGTAAAGTCTTACACAAGTTCAGAAATAAACTTCATGAATATAATTATTTAAAACGTGAAATTCTGGGGTCAGCTAGGTTGCTCAATAAATAGAGTGAGGCTTAAAGATGGGAGGTCATGGGTTCAGATCTAGCCTCAGATACTTCCCAGCTGTGTGACCCTGGGCAAGTCACTTAACCCCTATTGCCTAGCCCTTACCACTCTTCTGCCTTGGAACCAATATATAGGATTGTTTCTAAGACAGAAGGTAAGATTTTTAAAAAAGGGGATAGGGAGATTCATTATTAGCTCAGGCTGATTTGGCTGATGGACTTGATTAAAGGGTTTGTGATATAGTAAAAAGAACATGGGACAGAGAATTAAAAATTTTGAGTTTGAATTTCTGTTCTGCTATTCCCTAGCTTTATAATAACAATAGCTAGCAGAGCATTTACTATGCCCCAAACATTGTGCTAAATGCTTTGCAATAATGATAATAGATAACATTTATATAGCACTTACCATGTGCAGACACTCTGCTAAGCACTTTACACATATTATCTCATCTGATCTTCACAACCCCCAGGAAACAAGCTAAGTGACTTGCCCAGGGTAAAACAGGTAATAAGTGTTTGAAGCTGAATTGGAACTTGGGTCTCTACTAATTTCAGCTCTGCTGCTCTTTCTACCCATTAAGCTGCCTTGCAGCCTCTAGATGGCAGAGCAGGTATTCCCATTTTGGGAGGGAGGAAAGAGGCTGAGGGGATGGCTGAGGTCACAGGGCCAGAATCAGGAAGGGACCTTGAATGCAAGTTTCCTGATTTCCAGTCCAAGGTACCTTCTACTTTCCATACGTGGACCAATCCAAGGGAATATGTAGTATCATTAATGTAGTTAAGCTGCCACCTGCTGGTTGTGTGCAGTTTTTTAGACAATTCCAGTCTTGACTCTTGATCCTTTCAATTTTGTTTTGAGGCCCTTTTTCTGTGTGGAATATACAGGAGAAAAGGGGATCATGAGAGTCATTGAAACATTTTTTAAAAAGAAAAGGGAAAGCTAGGACTCACAGACTGTACAGCTTTGAAAATTATGTGGTTTCGGGCTAGTCAAGTGGCTCAGTGGATTGAGCACCAGATCTGAGAAAAGGAGGTCCTGAATTCAAATTTGGACTTAAATAGTTGCTAGCGGCTAAGGTTACTAGACAAAGTATTTAACTCCAATTATCTTGACACTAAGTATAGATTCTAAGACAAGGTAAGGAAAGAAAGGGAGGAAAGAAGAAAATTGGGTTGAATTTATTATAGACATGGAAAAAAGCAAGCTCTAAATCGTAGAGATTTGTAGTTTCATTTATAATCCTCTGGTCTACTCTGAATTTGGAAGTGTGTGCTTTATTTTATGTTCATTTCAGAATTTACAATGTTAAAAAATCATCCTAGCCCATGTCCTCAAAGGACCTAGTCTTACTGGAATCTACAGATGTACACAGAATGTTAAGAATGATTTGAGGAGGGAGGCAGCTTTCTACAGGAGGCAGTCTCAGCATTGAACCTTTAAAGACCCCGGGGAGGCGGGGTGGTCTAAGAGTAAGAGGGAGGAAACTACATTTTAGACATGCAGGCTAGCCTGTGCAAAATCATGGATTTGGAGACAGAATCCTGAGTTTAGTAAACAGTTACTAATCCCTCTGGACCTGAACAGAATGTGTGATGGAGAGCATTGTGAAAAAACCAGTCGACTGGAAGCCAGAAGAGCTTTCAATGCCAAACTGAAGAGTTTGGTTTTTTTATCCTAGAGGTTATGGGGAGCCTCTGAAGATTCTTGAGCAGAGAAGTAACTAGGTCAAACAGGTAGGTGCATTAGGAAGTTGTTTTTTTTTTTTTTAATTATGTGGAGAATGGATTGAAGGATGAGATAAAGCAATTAAGAGACTTTCAATAGTTCAGGCAAGAGATGAGGGGGTCCTGAACCAGAGATGGGGCTACATGAGTGCAGAGAGGGAGTGGATGTGAGAAAGGCTGAGGAGGTAAAATCAGTAAGACTTGGCACCTGATTTATGTGAAGGAGATGAGGAAGAGCGAAGACTTGAAGATGTTGCAGAGGTTGCAAACTTGGGTAACTAGATGAATGGTATTATCTGCAATGGAATTATAATTAATTAGAAGAGATACATTTATAGGAAAAAATAGTGAATTCTGTTTTGGACATGTTGGATTTGCAATGCTGATAGAATATCTAGGTGGAAATGTCCCAACAGGCAGCTTATAGAAGAGACCCAGAACTCACAAGAGATGTAGATGGATAAATAGAGTTGAGAGTTATTTGTATTGAATCTCTTGGGGGTGGATGAGATCACTGAAAGTAGAGAGTCTAGGGTAGCCTCAGGTGCATTCGTATGAAGGGCAGGAAATAAAATCACAGATGGAAAAAAGATAGTAAAAAAAATGCACTAAAGAGAAGAAAAAGCGAGACCTAAAGAGACTGAGTTAATTAATTCTAGGTCCTCACCATCATTCTTTCCATTGTACTTTTCTGCCTCCCTCTAATTATGTTGCCAAAGAAGTAAAGAAACCGTCAATTTGTAAGAAAGCAGTAAAATCCGAAGAAAGAGTATGCACCAGGGATGGGCTACATTAGCCATTCTCTTGGTACTACTTCCATTCACAGGTTATGACCACAAGCAACAAGGCAAATATAACTTCAGACTTCTCTTCCTGCCTCCCATAGAACAGGGCCTCTAGGTCTTTCCAGGAACCCAACTTTTATCACTGATCTTCCACTAAGACCCAGGGAACATGGATCAAATCATCTTTTTTAATTTGGGGGGGGGGAACCAAATAATCTTGGCTAACTCTATGAATCTTTAAAGTTTGTTTTAAAATGTGTTGGGTCTCTTAAGAATGAAGACAGTTTCATAGTACCCAGTACACAGTAGGCATTTAATAAAATTCAATATATAATATGGCTGGTTGGTTGTCATATTTGTCCTTCACAACCCTATTTTAAGATGAAGAAATTGAGACTCAGCAAGGGAAAGTACCAGTGGCCACAGCTAGTAAAAAGCAGACCTAGGGCTACTGACTCCTAGTCCATCACAGCTAATTCACCGAATAAAATGATTTTTTCTAAAAAAGGAACTAAAAAAAAAAAGAATTTGAGAACATTAAAGTTAATTAATTAATCTCAGGGATTCCTCCTGACCTTTCTCATTAAGAGGAGTCAATATGAGCTATTATCATTGTCCTTCAAGCTCTTAGATTTTCTGATTCTGTTTGAGTAGTTTTAGTTGTCCCTCTGCCATATTCTGCTCAGTTCCTTGCATGCTGAGGTACAATCCTTTGAGAATTAAGAGGGAACAGAGCCAAGATGGGCAATGAAAGTGGATAGATTTTTTTTAGAAATTTGACCATAAAAGGAAGGAGGGAAATAGGACAAAAGCTTGATAGACTGGCAAGATTAAGAGAGGGTATTTTAAGGATACCTTTGGAACTCAGAAGACTGTACTTGGACCATTCATCTAATCTATGGCTTTGATGAAGTGCCTCCTAAGTAGAGTGTCACCAGGACCAAAGGAAAACAATCCCTGCCCTCAAGGGTTGAGGAGAGAACTTTTACATAAATAGTACCTAGGCACATATAGAGCCTGACACATGTATCCTTAATAAATGCTTGCAAGGGTGGCAAAGCCAAGATGGAGGAGCTATTACACGGACCCATCTGATCTCTAGCAAATTACCTTCCAAAAAGCAGTGATAGAATGTCTCCGAACAAATTCTGGAGCAGCATAACCCACAAAAAGACAAGGTGAAGTAATTTTTAAGCAAAAAATAATTTAGAAGGTTGGCAAAAGGGATCTAGTGCACTGGGCTGAAGATGGCAAGCAGTGTGCCAAGGCTGGCTCCACTGCAGCAACAGGTCTTGGGCATAGGTGAAGTAGCAATGAAGTTTTCCAGAACTCTCAGTCACAAATGGTAAGGCAGAGTTGGACAACTGCTCAGAAGGAGCCTATAGGGGTCCCTTTGTTGACTTTGGATACAAGACTCTTATTCCATTGTCCATTCACAGATCCAAGTCACAGTTCTGGGATGAGGTTTTGGGGATGAAAAGAAGCACTAGCACATACCAGTACTTGTGGTCCAGGGAAGAAAGAATGTCTGGTCAAGGTTACAAGGTAGAAAAGAGTACTTGGGGTTACTCACAGAACAGAGGATAGGCAAGGAGAATATTAAACACATCTCTCCTTACATCATACCACCTTGGAAGAACTGAAATAGACCCTCAAAGTCAGCTCTGAAGGTAGCTGCACAAAGAACCTGAAGCTTGGAACAGTGTTCCCTTCACCACAGTTACAGGACTCAATTTAAGCAGTTTTTTAAATTAAAAGAAAATAAAGGCTGGAAAATGAGCAAACAACAGAAACAAAAGAAACTCAATACAAAATTATTTTGGCAGCAGGGAAGACCAAAACAAAAACTCAGAAAAGACAAAAAAGTGAGTACTGTTGCAACCAAAACCTCCGAGAAAAATATGAATTGCTCTCAAGCCCCAAAAGGGGAACTTTAAAGGGATTTTAAAAATCAAATAATAGAGGTAGAAGAAAAATTAGGAAAAGACATGAGAATGATACAAGGAGATAATTTAAAAAAAGAGCCAGTAGGTTGGAAAAGGAGTCACAAATAAAAATACTTCACAAATTAACATCTTAAAAAACAGAATAGGTCACCTGGTTAAAAAGGCACAAAAATCCAATGAAGAGAACTTTTAAAAAAGCAGAATTGGCCAAATGGAAAAAGATATACAAAAATGCACTAAAGAAAAGAACTTTTTAAAAGGTATAATTGGCCATATGAAAAAAGAGGTATGAAAATTCCATAAGGAAAAAAAAAACTCTTTTAAAAGTAGAATTTGCCAAACAGAAAAGGAAGTACAAAAGTTCATTTGAGAAATTAAAAATTGGAGTTGGGAAGCTAATGACTCCATGAGACATCAAGAAACAATCAAAATCAAAAGAATGAAAAAAAATAGAAGAATGTGTAAAATACCTCAGAAAAACAACTGACCTGGAAAATAAATCCAGGAGAGATAATCAAGAATTATTGGACTGCCTGTGTAAAGGATAATTTTAGCGTTGTGACTTAAATTAGATTAATTATTGGTCGCCATGGATATCCCAAATAATAAAATAAAAATACCCAAGTTAGTCTGAAATTTTATGGTGATTTAATTAACATAGTGGAAAGAAATTAAGAAGAAGGGAGAAGGAAAGGGTGTAGGATTGTCTCCTGCCTGGCTTGTACCGGGTGGGAAGATTAGGGGATCTAGAAAGTAAGTTTTTGGAGTGTGAAAGAGGAAGGAATCAGCCTGAACTCCAAGAGGGCTCAGTCAAGATGCCTGAACCTGAATTAGCTCAAGGGAAAACTCACCGCCAAAACCCAGATAAATAGCTTCCATCACACCAAGATGTTAGAACACTTAGCATGCTGCTAGCCAGAGACGCCTCTCTGGGAAAAGAGGAAGAAGAGAGGAAGTGACGTGCCTTATAGAGACAGTTTTACATCACTTTCCTGCATCTCATCTGTACCAATGATAGCTTAGCTTGACTTAGGACAGCCCAGGGGTCTGTCCGCTGTTTCTGCACATATCTATTGAAGGCCATTTCCTCAGATACTTAATCCTTGCGTATGGTGCTGATATTCTTGACCTTGTTAAACTAAGTAGGGTGGAGCAATGTAGAGTTCCCAAGACCTGATTCTGTTAAACCACGTATCTCCATTGTTACTAATCAGGAAATAGCTAAATCAGATCTTCTAAAGTATGGTCTGAGTAAGGTGGAGTAGTTTTAAAATTCACACCTGAAAACCATAATCAAAAAAAGAGCTTAAACATTATATTTCAAGAAGTTATCAAGGAAAACTGCCCTGATATTCTAGAGCCAGAGGATAAAATAGAAACGGAAAGAATCGACCTCCTGAAAGAGGTCCCAAAAGGATAACTCCCAGGAATATTAAAGCCAAATTCCAGAACTTCCAGGTCAGGGAGAAAATATCGAAGTAGCCAAAAAGAAACAATTCAAATACCATGGAGCCACAGTTAGGATAACACAAGATTTAGCAGCTTCTACATTAAAGGAGTAGAGAGTCCAGGCTATGATATTCCAGATGGTAAAAGAGCTAGGACTTCAGCAAAGAATCACTTACTCAGTAAAACTAAGTATAATCCTTCAGAGGAAAAAATGAATATTCAATGAAATAGAAAACTTTCAAGCATTTCTGATGAAAAACCAGAGCTGAATAGAAAATTTGACTCTCAAAAACAAAACTCAAGAGAAGTATAAAAAGGTAAACAGGTAAAAGAAATGAAAAGACATTCAATAAGGTTAAACTGTATACATCCCTAAATGGAGAGATGATTCTTATAACTCCAAAGAACTTTATCATTATTAGGGTAGAGGGAGTATACATAGATAGAGGACAAGGGTGTGAGTTGAATATTATGGGATGATATAACAATAAAACTAAGGCATGAGAAAGAGGAATGCATTAGGAGGAAGAGGAAGGGGAAAATAAGATGGGGTAAATTATCTCACATAAAAGTGGCATGAAGACGCTTTTATGCTGGAGGGGAAGAAGATAGGGGAGATGGGGAGGGAAACATGTGATCCTTATTCTCATTAGAATTGGTTCAATGAAGAAAGAACCTACTCAACCAATAAGTTATAGAAATCTATCTTACCCTACAGAAAAGTAGGAGGGGAAGGGGATAAGAGATGGGAGGTGGGGTTGATAGAAAAAAAAGGCAAATTGGGAGAGGTGGTGGTCAGAAACTAAACAGGGAGAACTAGGATGGGGAATAATACACAGAATCATAATGGTGCAAATTTTTGTATAAGTCCCTCTCATAAAGGTTTCATTTCTCAAATACTTAGAGAAATGAGTTGAATGTATTAGAAAACAAGTCATTCCCCAATTGATAAATGATTAAATGATATGAACATGCAATTCTCAGATGAATTAAAGCTCTCTTTTGTTTTGCAAAAAATGCTCCACATCACTATGAGTTAGAGAAATACAAATTAAAACCCTGAGGTACCACCCTACATCTATCATTGGCTATTATGACAGAAAGGGAAAATGACAAAATTTGGATGGGAGGGGGGAAAATTGAGATAGGAATGCACTTTTGGAGGAGTTGTGAACTGAATAATATGGCAATCTAAGTGATATGGATGAATATTTACAAAAATATTAATTGCCTAGACTAACAGAGGAAGAAATAGAATATCTAAATAACCCCATATCAGAAAAGGAAATTGAACAAGCCATCAAAGAACTCCCTAAGAAAAAGTCCCCGGGACCACAAATGAATTCTATCATTCAAAGAACAACTAATCCCAATATTATACAAACTATTTGACAGAACAAACAAAGAAGGAATTCTACAAAATTCCTTTTATTACACAAATATGGTACTGATTCCAAATCCAGGCAGGTCAAAAACAGAGAAAGAAAACCATAGACCAGTCTCCCTAATGAACATAGATGCAAAAATCTTAAATAGAATACTAGCAAAAAGACTCCAGCAAGTGATCATGAGGGTTATTCATTATGACCAGGTAGGATTTATACCAGGAATATAAGGATGGTTCAATATTAGGAAAACCATCCACATAATTGACCATATTAACAAACAAAGCGACAAAAATCACGATTATGTCAAAAGATGCAGAAAAAGCCTTTGACAAAATACAACACTCATTCCTATTGAAAACACTAGAAAGCATAGGAATAGAAGGGCCTTTCCTGAAAATAATGAACAGTATATATCTAAAACCATCACCAAACATCATCCGCAATGGGGATAAACTAGAAGCCTTCCCTTTAAGATCAGGAGTGAAACAAGGATGCCCATTTTCATCTTCATTATTTAACATTGTACTAGAAACACTAGCAGTAGCAATTAGAGAAGAAAAAGCAAGTGAAGGTATTAAAATAGGCAATGAGGAGATCAAGCTATGACTCTTTGCAGATGATATGATGGTCTACTTAAAGAATCCTAGAGAATCAACTAAAAAGCTAGTCGAAATAATCAACAACTTTAGCAAACTTGCAGGGTACAAAATAAACCCACATAAGTCATCAGCATTTCTATTTATCTCCAACACATCTCAGCAGCAGGAATTAGAAAGAGAAATTCCATTTAAAATCACCCTAGACAATGTAAAATACTTAGGAATTTGTCTGCCCAGACAAAAACAGGAACTATATGAACACAACTACAAAACACTCTCCACACAATTAAAACTAGATCTAAACAATTGGAAAAACATTGATTGCTCATGGGTAGGACAAGCTAACATAATAAAAATGATAATTCTACCCAAATTAATTTACTTATTTAGTGCCATACCCATCGAACTATCAAAAAACTTTTTTACTGATTTAGAAAAAAATCATTACAAAATTCATTTGGAAGAACAAAAGGTCAAGGATATCCAGGGAAATAATGAAAAAAAATAAAGCAGTGGTCATCAAAACAATTTGGTACTGGCTAAGAGATAGAAAGGAGGATCAGTGGAATAGACTTGGTAAGTGTCTGAGACTGAGGTAAGTGACCTCAACAAGACTGTCTATGATAAGCCCAAAGATCCCAGCTTCTGGGACCAAAATCCACTATTTGATAAAAACTGCTGGGAAAATTAGAAGACGGTATGGGAGAGATTAGATTTGGATCAACATCTCATACCCTACACCAAGCTAAACTCAGAATGGGTGAATGACTTGAATATTTATATTCAAGGAGGAAACTATAAGTAAATTAGGTGAGTACAGAATAGTATACATGTTAGATCTTTGGGAAAGGAAAGATTTTAAAACCAAGAAAGAGAAAAAAAATCACAAAATGTAAAATAAATAATTTTGATTACAACAAATTAAAAAGGTTTTGTACAAACAAAACCAATGTAACCAAAATTAGAAGGGAAGCAACAAATTGGGAAGCAATCTTCATTACAAAAACCTGACAAAGGTTTAATTACTCAAATTTATAAAGATCTAAACCAGTTGTACAAAAAATCAAGCCATTCTCCAATTGATAAACGGGCAAGGGACATGAAAAGGCAATTTCCAGATAAAGAAATCAAAACTATTAATAAGCACATGAAAAAGTGTTCTAAATCTCTTACAATCAGAGAGATGCTAATCAAAACAACTCTAAAGTATCACCTGACACCTAGCAGATTGGCTAACATGACAGCAAAGGAAAGTAATGAATGTTGGAGGGGATGTGGCAAAGTAGGGACATTAATGCACTGCTGGTGGAGTTATGAATTGATCCAACCATTCTGGAGGGGAATTTGGAACTATGCCCAAAGGGCATTAAAAGACTGTCTGCCCTTTGATCCAGCCATAGCACTGCTGGGCTTGTACCCCAAAGAGATAATAAGGAAAAAGACTTGTACAAGAATATTCATAGCTGCGTTCTTTGTGGTGGCAAAAAATTGGAAAATGAGGGGATGCCCTTCAATTGGGGAATGGTTGAACAAATTGTGGTATATGTTGGTGATGGAATACTTTTGTGCTCAAAGGAACTGGAGGAATTCCATGTGAACTGGAACAATCTCCAGGAATTGATGATGAGTGAAAGGAGCAGAACCAGTAGAACATTATACACAGAGACAGATACACTGTGGTACAATCGATTGTAATGGACTTCTCTATTAGTGGCAATGCAGTGATCCTGAATGAGGAAGAACACTATCCACATCAAGAGGAAAAACTGTGGGAGTAAAAACACAGAAGAAAAACAACTACTTGATTACATGGGTGGAGGAGGATATGACTGGGGATGTAGACTCTAAATAAACATCCTAGTGCAAACATCAACAACATGGAAATTGGTTCTGATCAAGGACACATGTAATACCCAGTGGAATTGAGCATCAGCTAAGGGAAAGGGTGGGGGGGAGGGGAGGGAGGGAAAGAATATGATTCTTGTTACCAAGGAATAATGTTCTAAATTGACTAAATAAAATTTTAAAAAATAATAATTTAAAAGGGTGTTGTGCCAAATTATAAGTGAAAAAAGCTGTGGTTGCTGTTTATAAAAATTATAACATTTGTATATTATATTTTATTTGTATATATAATATATTTATTTAAATATACATGTTTATAATATTTATATAATTTATAATAATTAAAATTTAAGCTAAGAGTCTGTTAGTAGTGTCAACATGAAATCTAGGGATCCCAAACTTGTTATTTGTGAGATCTGATGAATCCCAAGTTTCAGGACTAGCTTATAGGTTAGAGACCCTGTTCCCATGGGAATCTACCCTGAAGGGAATCCCAAGCTAGTTTACTTTTTTTTTAATGAGTTAATGCAAATAAAAATAATAAAAAATAAAAATGTTTTGGAACTGGGCTCTGAGTAAAGGGCCAAATATTGGGCTTATCCCTTTCCTGATTAAAGACTTGGTTTTTCCAACTACTTTGGTAGTTCTGTGTTATTTCCAAGTTAACACTTTTAGTTGTTTAACTTTGTAAGATGCAGTTTGGATAAAGTTTAAGTGAACTCCTGAGACTGAACAAAGGCCTTGCAGTGCTGTCTGATTAGTTCTGGTCTTGGTGGCATAAAGAAAATGTTGCATGTTGGTCAGTCATTAAATATTGTTTAAAGCACCTTGCATGTGCCTTGCAGTTTTATACTTGCTGGGGTTACAAAAAGAGACAAAAGACTGTCCCTGTTCTCAAGAAACTCACAATGTAACCGGGAAGACAATAAGCAAATAGTTTTATTCAAATAATATACAGAAAAATAGGAAATAACAGAGGGGAAGCACTAGAATTAAGAGGTTTGGGAAAGAATTCCTGTAGAAGGCGAGATTTAAATTGAGATTTCAAGGAAACCAGGAGGTGGAGATGAAGAGGGAGACCATTTCAGGGTAGGAGAATTGCCAGAGAAAAGACTCTGAGCTGAGATCCAGGGAGGGGGTGAGGGACTAGGGGGGAAGGGGTGTGTGAAATTACAGCAAACTTAATTAACAAGAGTAAAATGTAGTTGTACCAAGGTCTTGGAGAGAGGTAAAATGCAATTGACCGGTGCTTGCTTTTTTTCCCCCTTCTTGTTCAAATGATTTTACTTAATGGAATGATTTTTAAAATATGTAAATAAGTTTTAAAACTTAAAAAAATTATCAAATATTGAAAAAAGTTTATGGACCCTGGTTAGGAGCACCTACTGTACAAAATGTGTCTCTGAACTAATCCTCAAAACTCAGCACAACGCTTGTCATATGGTAAATAATAAATGCTTGTTGAGGGATTGTTAAGTGCAGCTGAATACATGTGAACAAATGTAAAGTCTTACAACGGGGTTAAAAATAAATAAATTTTACAATTACAACTTGCAGGACGACTAACCCTTTTCACCCAAACGATCTTCTTACTTGGTATAGGTTGGAGTTCGTGGAATGAGTCTGTTCTGGAAAGGAGGCTGGACGCTGATCTGAGAAGGACACTTCTTATTGGTGGAGAGTTCTGCCTCGTTTTGGGGAACGAGGCTGCCCCGCCCAAGTTCAGAGCCTTTAAGTACTCTGGTCTGGAGCAGCCTTAACTTTCTCTGGTGTGTTTGCTGCATTCTTTCTTCGTCTTCTTTTTTTTTAGGACTGTTCTCCTGTAAATTCAACTCTTTCTTGGGTATTCTTCAGGCCTTGGCTGACTCGAGGTTTCCTCTAAAAGATAGTCTTGAGCAGTTTTTTTTTTTTCTTGCGTGCGTTCTGCTCCCGAAATTCACGTTTAAGGGACTTGGGAGAAAGGAATCTTTATCTCTCGCCTCCAGGAGCTGAATACCCTGGAGAGTTTGGGGGGGGTGGGCAACTGGGGTAGACTTGGGAGGGGGTGGGGGAGGAGGAATGAAGAATGTCATTTGCTATTTTAAGACAGGTCCCCTAGTCTCTCCAAGTCCTAAATGGGGGCTGGGAGTCGCTTTGGCTGCCGATGCGCTCCTTCCTGAGCTCCGAGCTGGGTAGTGTACCCCGGGGTACATTCCTTTGTATCTGCAACTATGAGATACTGAGGACTTAAGAGGTGCAAGGAAATCCTTGTTTTATTCCTTCTACATCTCCCCGCAGCAAAGGAACGGGGAAGCTGTTTGATAGCGGGATCGCATAGCCCTGGCTGCAAAAGCAATAGGCTGCCGTAAGAGATTGATCAGCTGAGGCATTCTTCACAGCTGCAGGCTCCAAACACGCCTCCACTATTCTACAGATAGCTAGTCTTTTCTAGGTGCCCTCTCATCGTCCTCAGGTTTTGGGGCGTCTCGCTGCCAGCCCTAAACAAATGCCTTTCCGGATACTACAGAAAACTGGCTCATTTCCCTCCACAGCTGCTACTTTGCAGCCTGCCCTAAATATTTGCAAGATAGTAATGGGGTGGGATGGGAAGGTGGGATGGCAGGAGAAGGAAATGGTCTCCAGGGATTCTTTCAATAGCAGGTTAGGCAGATTTGAAAAAATTATCCTCAGAGTTGCAATATATGTCTCAAGACTGAAGTATAGTACCTAAAGTGTCCTCTTTGCTCTAACCATTAGCAACCAGTTAATTCTTTCTGTTTTAGGAATGCAAATGATGTTGGAATTCTCTAAATTTGGCTTCCCTCCTCTGGAGTTGAGGGAAGTTGGGGAAGGTGGGAAAGCGATTGGAATGAGAGCTAGAGTGCAGGAGTCTGCCTAACTGTAAAGTATTTATTTTTTCTTAGAGGAATGAACTTATATTCTGTACAGTTAGTGGGGCACAAAAATTAAATTCAATATGAAGCAATTTATACGACAGGTTTTGAGGATTAGAAGAAACCCTAACAAATGGACAAGTGTCTCAAAGATTAGTGAAGGGTAAACTAGTCAGGAGGCTGATGAGTATATAAAAAATAATCTGCAGACATTTTTGGGGTCGCAGACATTTTGGGTTGGATGGGTCACAGAAAAGAGTCAGATTTGCTCACTTATTTGGAGATCAGTTTCAGAAAGCAGTGATCAAAAAATGAAATGGAAGAGAGAAGGGGAAAGATAATATTCTGGGGAAATAGAGCCTCTCTTTTTTTGGAAGTGGAGAACCTGTTCTGTTGGTGTTTTCTCACTAAATAGATAACATCTTTTCTAGGAATATGTTATGTGCCCCAAGGACTCAACCTTAGTTTTTACCTCCTCTGGAAAATGGTTATTCAATATACATTTATTACTCTACTATGTGTAAGGCCTAATAAATATAAATACACACTTTAAAAAAAAAGAAAAAAAATCTCCAATATAAAAGCCCTGATATTTTCGCGGGTAGAATGTCAAGGAACTAAAGATGGGAACTGGTAGGGAGTTTCAGAAACTGAAGAAATGGGATAGGAAATAACTTGGTGGGTCAGAAACTTGCCAGTGGAAGGTACGATAGTTGTAGGAGTTCATCCCAGTCCTTAAATAAGTCAGATTTCTATTGGTTTATATGCTTGGTTTTTATATCCAGGTTTTCCTCTCAGTTTCAAAGAGAGCTTAAGAAATGTATTGCTTATAGTCTGACCAGCAGGGATTAATCTAGCCATTAATAGCCTAGTCCTCAGGTAGGTTGACAAGCTAAAAGGCAGATGACTTACTTCTGTCAGTAGGGTGGTTTTCTGAAGATTCTAATTTCTTCCTTATCTCTTAGACCTCTGGCTTGAGTTCACAGATGATAAGCTATAGTCATTAGTAGGTGAATAAGACCGCCATAAGGAGGATTGCCATTGCCTGGATCCTGGAGTTAGAGCCACTCTGTGAATAATATTTCCAAAAGTGTGGTTCCCTTAAAGTAGAAGATGGTGGGGAGGGAGAGAAGCTATAAAGTGCAATGTGATTTACATGAATTTTAGTAAGAATCAGTCCAGTGGATTCTTCTTTAGGGAAAAAGCAGCCTCTGGACAAGGTTGGTGAACTTTTTCCCAGTTTGAGTGCCCAGAGGGCAAATTCAAGTTGTCTGTGACCCCCCCCCCCCCAATACTGGAGAGAATTGAGGGAGAAAGTGCTTGCTTTGGGGACTGGACAGAAGGGTAGGGCATGCAAAAAAATGTCCTCCAGTGCTGGGAAGAGGGGGAATGGAGAAGCTCCCCCAGTACCAGCTGTGCACTCTGTGCCAGGGCTTCACCAAGGAGGCTCTAGGGAGTTGGCTAAAAGCCTGTGGGCCTTTGAGACTTATTAGAGCCTTTGTCTCAAATTAGCATTCAATTCAATTTAGCAAATATTTATTAATTTCCAAATAATATGCACAGTACTGTGTTCCTCCAAGGTGTGTAAACATTGAAAAGAAACACAAAATAAAACAGCCTTGGTCCTCAAGGAGTTTACCTTCTACTATAGCCAATAGGTAACCTGGCATGGGGATGAAGAGGTATACTAGGTTAGGAATTCCTGGTTGAGATTCAGGCAAAAGGAGAGAATTTTGTTTTGCATATCAAAAACCTTGATTTGTGAGATGTTTCTAAGTTCACTAGTGCCCAGACCTTATTCTCCCCTGTGTTTCTTGGATGAGCCTGTCCCCATGGCCATCTCTTTCAGGAATAAGATTTTCCTCTCATATGTAAAGAGACACATCAGGCACAATGTTTCCAGGATTGGTAATGATGCTTGGCCTTGCCATTATTAATCTAGACCTCTGGTAGAGATGTATAGAGTGAGAAATTAGTGTATTATTCTTAAGTTAGTAGTAGTTATTAAAATCTCCAAGAAGTTAGTAAAAGCTGGTCCCTGATCTTCCCTCCCCACCCCCCCCACTCCCAAGTAAAAATAACCCCATTCCCATTCTTCTCCAGATAGGATAAAAGCCCTACAGCTTCCAGTGTTTTGGGTTGGGTCTTTGGAATTTGTTTGGGAACTTGCCTTAGGGAGATGTTCCAGACTGTGAATTTTAAAAGTCTCCATCTTGGTCTAGCACCCCAAAATTGTGCACACCCACACTACACGGGCATGTGCTAGTCAATGACAAATCAGAAATAACTAACTGCCCACCTGGGCTGTCCTAGCCAAGCTAGAGCCACCATTGGCACTTGTGAGGCACAGGAAGTGAGGTAGGGAACAGCCTCTGGAATTCGCTCACTTCCTATGGAGAGAGCGAGACGGGAGTTCGTGTTAGAAGCTTGAACAGAGAGGAGGCCCGCAGACAGCTTCCCTTCAGATTGGTCACGTGAGTCAAGGACTGATTCCTTCCACCTTGGCCCTTTGGGCCTAAACTCCCTCTGCCTTGGTCAGAGGTTGAGTAGCCCCTTTCCCTTTTCTCCTCTCTCCTTCTCTCCCTCTCCTTTTCCCTACTCCCATTGTGATTAAACCTCCATAAACTCCATTCTGACTTGAGTGTTTCATTTTAGGAATTTCATAAGTAAATTCCTTGGCGGCCATCGTTCAATATTATAACAATTTTAAAAGGTGAAATTTTCACCATAACAGATGGCAACCACTAGATTGGATGAGAATTTCTCAAATTTTTTAGCCTAGATAATGATTTTTTTAAAGCCAAATTTCTCCAAGATGCTCTTTAGAAAACTCTTGATCAGCTCCTGTCTGCGGTCCTCTCCTGCTCCTGCTTCTGCAGCCTCTCACCTGGTGCCCAAGCTCCTGGCCCTGCTTGTCTTTTTTTTTTTTACCTTCCCAAAGTTGTTGATCAGCTCCTGCCTGCCTGCCTGCCGCCGCCGCCGCCGCCACCATCCGCTTTGGACAGCCACTTCTCCCGGCCCCACCCCGGCTGCCTGCTCCGCTCGGCCCTGCTTGTCTGTGCTCTGGCTCTGGCCCCAGCCCAGCGGACTTTCTCTCGCTCACCTGGCCCACCTGATTCAACCAAGATTGTAATCACCTGATGACCTGCCTGCCCAACAAACCCAGATCCTTGGTGGGTAACAAAACGGGGGTGGGGGTGGGGGTGGGGGGGTGTATTGACTCCACATGGGTGGCCTGGACTCCATGTGGACTGGGGCAGGAGGAGGTGTCAGAGCAGAGGAGAGAGAAAAGGGAGAGGAGAAGAAACAGATTTTTCAAACAGACTTTTAAGCAATGGGCTGTTTAGAAGGATACCTTTTGATTGTTCTGGTAATTTCATTGATTTCATCTGCATGCCAGAAGAAAGATTCAGCCCAAAGATTCAACTTTGAATTTGCAAATGGGTGGCTCAGGGCACTGAGAGCATGGTCTTGGGTTAAAATCTGGCCTCAGATACTTCCCAGCTATGGGGCCGTGGATGGGTCCCTTGAAACCCATTGCCTAGCCCTTACTACTCTACCTTCAGACAATAGACATTTAAATGGATAATCACACCTAAGGAATTTTAAAGACTAAAGGCTATATTCTAAGGCATTTCAGACTCCAATGGTTTATAAAAATCTCTGTATTCTATTGCATTTTTTGTTATGGTTTAACTTTGTGATTTTAAGTTCATATATTACTGGATTCAATATTATTCTGCTTGAACTGAAGGTTGATTGAATTTATTTTGAATGTAGTGAGTTTTGAAATTCTGTTGTTTTTCCCCTATAACTATTGAACAAATATTATTGTGAATAAGCCCATATATGGAAAAAAACAGCTTTTTTCTATTTTGCGGAGGATAGATGGACTTCAGAACTGGTTATAATTGTATTAACAACCTTTGGAAAATTTAATGTGCTAAATATCTCAAATGATTTTAAGGGTTTTTTAAATATGATTTTTGTAATTTTTTAAAACAATCTCTGGTTATTTTTGCCTGCCCCTACCACGAGGTAAGGCCTAGTAGCTGAAGTGAAATACATTTTATAACCCCCAACCTTCCCGCATTTCTAAATATGTGAATGGAAGTTGGGCAGTTAATCTCAGGGCATTTGTATCCCTAAAAGCCTCCAAAAAAGGAGCACCCCTTTATTTATAATCTTCAGCTCACTATTTAACTTCCACCAAAATGATATCTAGATTTCTTGATTATGTTCTTAGCCCAAGATGAGTTTTACTTTGTTTAAAAATATGTTTATTACCAAGGTTGAAAGATTACTATGTTTATAAAAATTGTGACAAATGTCCATCAATTAATAGGTTTTTTAAATGTCATACAGCAACTTATGTGAAATATGAAAGTGTGTTTATTTGCTATTGTAATTAATTGGGCTATTGAGAATTTTGGGGATTTTGGTAACTATATATTTGTACTACTGTATTTTTAAAAATGAAAAATTGTTAACCTTGTACAATTCATTTGCCTTCTACTCACAGTGATCATGGCCAGATATTAAGAGGAAATGGATCTCATTTTTGGTGAGAAAGCTTTGTATTCTATATTTTCTTAGCTGACACAGAGTGTCAATGATTATAAGCTATATTTTTGAATTTTTAAAGCTCTTTTATTATTATATTTTCCTTGCATGTGCAATATACTTTTTCAGTTTTTTTATTATTTTTTCTCTCCTTTTTATATTTGAAGCACATGTCACCAGCATTAAGATTTTCTTTAACTTTTTTACTTTTCAGTGCCACAAGTTTGAAATACATTTGCTAATGCATGCCCTAAAAAGCTTGTGACTATAAAAATGATGCCACTAATTATTTAAATAAATTATGGGACTTTGCTTAATGATTCTGTCTGATTCCAGGACAAGATATACACAAAAGAGCCACTGCATAGTGCCAATAGAGCATAAGGTCAAAGACCAATCCAGGTAGGATTAATGCATTTCTAAGCCAATACTAAGGACTTGAACCTAGTGTGAGACTCGGGGTTGCGACACTTGACAGACTTTAAGATGTAGGCCTTCCTTGTACCCACACTCTTCGTGAAAATACCTACAGACAAGTACCAAAGGTTGGCTACCATCCTGGCTCCCACCATCCCTGAGAACGAAGGTAAAATCAGAAGAGGGAATGACACTTCCCTACATAAATAAAAAAAAAATCTGGTCCTTTTTTCTCTCCTATAGTATGGCAACTTCCTGTAGCCTTGGCTGCAAATGGGGAAGTAAAATATGCTGCATTCTGTCCTACAGACTTGTGGGATTAGAAATTACTTAACTGGACCCTAATACAGGGGCCTGTGGGGGGGGGTTAATTTTTGCTTTCTCAAATTTTTGTATACATAGATTTTTTTTTATTTTTTGATACTGATTTTGAATTCTTCTTTAATATAAATATATGTATATATAAAGGGTCTATTTTTTCCCCTTTTTCTTCTTTTGATTTTGTTTTTGATTTTATTTTTCATTTTGTTTTGTTTTCCTTTTGGATTAACACCCCCACAACTAAAACTTGCATCCTCAGCTGGACTCAGTGTTTTTTTTCAACACTTTCTTCAGGGGGGATTGTATTTCATCAAATCCAAGATTTAAATTTTGTTCGAGATAAATCTTCAGAGAAGAAGCTTGCTAACTAACTGAATCCAGAGAATGAACTGTTTGCAGAAAGATATCTAAACCTTTTCACTACAGGAAGATCCAGAATGAACCTTGGGGTGTGGTTGATTGAATATTTTTTGAATGTACACTCTTATGCCAAAGGGGACTGCCCCCTAATTGGCTTTTGTCAATGCGCCCAGCAAAACATTGGTTTGCTGTCTTTCTCTCTCCTCTATTTCCCCATATCTACAACTATTATAGTTTTCCTCTTAGTGGGTAAAATTTTTGTATACACTTACAGTTAGAATTTTTTTGGGTGCAGTATGCTTATGTTTAGTGATCAATTGGGGAGACTAGTCCCCCAATCATCATTAGGGGGGATTGTGAATTTTAAAAGTCTCCATCTTGGTCTAGCACCCAAAAATTGTGCACACCCACACTACACGGGCATGTGCTAGTCAATGACAAATCAGAAATAACTAACTGCCCACCTGGGCTGTCCTAACCAAGCTAGAGCCACCATTGGCACTGGACCAGGGATGCCTTTTTGGCACTTAAAGAGTAGCCTAGGTGGTCCAAGTTCTTTAAAAGAGCTAGTGTGGCTTGCTCACAATCATCTGAGGTGCGGACAACCAAAAGAAGATCATCCATGTATTGGAGGACGGTGACCTCAGGGTGGGGGTGTCTAGTTCAAAAATATTGAAGGTCCTGAACCAAGGCTTCACTGAAAAGTGTGGGGCTATTTTTGAACCCCTGGGGCAGTCTAGTCCAGGTGAGTTTCCCAGAGATCTGAGTACTTTCATTAAATCATTCAAATGCAAAAATTGGCTGACTGGAGGGTGCCAGGGGTAAGGTGAAGAAGGTGTCCTTCAGATCTAGAGCTGTATACCAGGTCAAGTTGGGAGAGAGGGAACTGAGCAAGGTGTAGGGGTTAGGCACAGTTGGGTGGATGTCCTCAACTGTAGCATTCACTTTCCTTAGGTCCTGGACAGGGTGGTATTCAACCACTCCTGGCTTACGGATTGGTAGTAAGGGAGTATTCCAGGGAGAGTGGCAAGGTACCAGGATACCCAAGCCTAGGATAATGTTGATCTGAGGGGTAATACCTCTTCGGGCCTCCAGGGTCATAGGGTATTGTTTAATCCAAATAGGCGTTGCACCTGGTTTTAAGGTGACAATGACAGGGGGTCTGTTTTTGGCCAGACCTACCCCTGATAGTTCCGCCCATACCCCAGCGGCCTGATCCACCCACAACTGGACATCCTTACAGATGGAAACTGGAGGTTGGAAGTAGAGGGGCTCATAGAGACGGTATTCTTCTGGGAGGGTTAAAGTCAAGACCTGTAAGGGGGCACCAGTATGGTCTGTGACAGAAACTGCTGAGTCCGTAAAATGAATATGGGCCCCAATTTTGTGCAAGAGATCCAGGACCAATAAGGGAGCAGTACTCTCTGGAATAACAAGAAAAGAGTGTGACACCAGATGAGATCCTAGATTAACGGTGCGTTTTGTAGTCCAATTATAGCGGCAGGTTCCAGTGGCCTCTTGGACCCAACTAGCCCGTGAAGAAACATCTCCAACGGGGTTCCTAAGGATGGACTTGTCAGCTCCAGTGTCTACCAAAAATTTAACCAGTTTTCCCTCCACTTTAGCGGTTACCCAGGACTCGGGGAGTGATGACAAGTCCCATCCCCTTCAATCCTCCTCTCCTT
Organism: Monodelphis domestica; assembly: GCF_027887165.1. Taxonomy (NCBI): domain Eukaryota; kingdom Metazoa; phylum Chordata; class Mammalia; order Didelphimorphia; family Didelphidae; genus Monodelphis; species Monodelphis domestica. The sequence continues at coordinate 340,343,173 of NC_077230.1, forward strand.
GAAGGGCAAGGATATTTTGCCTTCTCTCTTGTCTCCACCGCTCCCCCACCCCCACGGGGTTGAGGGCAATTTCATGCCCAGTGGCCCTCTTCACCACAGTTAAAACACCCATTCCTTTGCTCCGGTAGCCTTTGAGGGACAGGTCTATAGGGTATCCCCTGAGGTCTTAGATTACCTGTTGGAGGAGTCTGAGGAGTCTGAACCAGGCTGGCTGCTAGGATGTGGGCCACTTCTCTTTGGCATCTATAGTCTTTCTGCCTCTCTTCCTGCCTGCGTTTCTATTCACTCTCTTCTCTCCTTTTTCTCTCCTCTCTTTCTTCCAGATCTTTCCTTTCAGCCCTATCTTCAAGAGTTTCTCGGGTGTTAAAAACCCTCTCTGCAATTTGTAAGCGGTCAGATATACTCTGGTTCCCTAGATCCTCCATCTTCTGGAGCTTGTGGCGAATATCTGGTGCCACTTGGTTAACAAAGGCTAAAAGGATGGCAGCCCAACTAGTTTCTGCTTGGGGGCCCATAGGGGAATACAGCCGGAATGCCTCTTGCGGACGTTCTAAAAAGGCTGCCAGACTTTCATCTGCCCCTTGCCTAACTAAATTAACCTTGGCCAAATTAGTGGGCTTGTGGGCTGCAGCCCGGAGACTGGTCATGAGAATCTGGCAATAGACACAGAGACACTCCCTACCTTCAGGTTGTTCAAAATCCCAATTGGGATGAGTGAGAGGGAAGGCTTCTTCGATGAGGTGTTGCTGGGTTGTGGGATGGCCTTCAACCCCATTAGGCACATTTTTGCAGGCCTCTGTGAAGATGTGTTCATGCTCTTCGAGGGTGAAAAGGACCTGCAAAAGCTGCTAACAATCGTCCCAAGTGGAACTGTGGGTAGACATAATAGACTCACATAGATCAATTAGATTTTGGGGTTCTTGGGAAAGGGGAGGGTTTTAGGTCTTCCAATTATAGAGGTCACTGGAGGAAAATGGCCAATATTGGTAAAGTCGGGGGGCTCCAGGAATTGATGGGCCCATCACATGCACAGGTAAGATGGTGCTAGTAGAAGGTTTCTCAGCCTCGGGGTCCGGGGTTAGCACCCTCCCGCTTCCCCTTGTACGACTGGCCAGAGGGCTAGAGTGGGGGCTAGCAGCTGTGACTGCCTCCCCCGGATGCTGATTTAGATCAGGGTACAAGGGGGCATAAGGAGGCAGGGCAGGATCAAGGGGACTATTGTTTGAATCCTGTGGAACTGGTTTCCTGGGTGAGGAAGGGGGAGAAGTGGTCACCTGTAGTTTGTGAATTTTAAAACTATTCCACCCTAATCAGACCATTCTTTAGAAGATCTGATTTAGCTATTTCCTGATCAATAACAATGAAGATACTTGGAATAATAGAATCAGGTCTTGGAAACCCATATTCTCCACCCTACTCAGTTTAATAAGATTTTGAAAGGTCTGCATCAAACTCAAGATTTAATTATCTGAGGAGATGGCTTTCAACAGACATGTGCAAAAAAGGACAGACCTCTGGGCTGTCCTAAGTCAAGCTAAGTCCTCATTGGTACAGATGAGACACAGAAAAGTGATGTAAAAACATCCATATAAGGCATGTTATGGGCTGCCTCTCGCTCTTTCCCTGGAGAGATGACTCTGGCTAGCAGAGTGCTAAGCATTCCGACATCTTGGAGTGTTGGGTGGTGAGTTTTGCCCTGGAGCTGATTTCAGGTTCAGGCATCTTAGTTGAGCCCCTTTGAAGGTCAAGCTGATCCCTTCCTCCTTCATACTCCAAACCCTTACTCCCTTATCTCTTGATCTCCCTGCCTGGATACCATAAGGGTGGGTTCAGAGCCAGATCTTGCCAGGTGATTAAATATGGGGCCTGATCTGGGTGACTGGAGGGTCCGGGGTCCAGGATACGGGAACTGAGGTGTGAGATGACCCCCAAGTTAAAGGTGCCTCCTTTCAGCCATCCAAGCTCAAGGGTAGGCCACTTCGAATCACAATAGATGACAAGGCGTCCCTTCTTAACAGTGAGGGAGAGATTCTAGGCTCGCTCCTTAAAGTCGGAGAAGTGAGCCAGGACCAAATCTAAGGGGGGTAGATGTTTGCTGGCCCATGAGGACTATTAAAGGCCCAAATGTAGAAAGACACACGAGACAAACAGTAAAGGCCAGACAACAAATAGACGTGGAAGACAAACAACAGATATACAGACTTTCACTAGGTTTCGGGGCAGGCAAGAGTACACTCCCCTGACCCCAAGGGCTTATCTTAGAAGTCCTATTCTGTCTGCCAGCATGGAAATTTTTCACACTCACCATCTAATGATGCTCCTTAGGACTTATTGGGTCCTCAGAGGACTCGAACCTCTGTTGCAGGGACCCAGTCCCTGTCCCAAATCCAACTTGGGTGGGAGGGCCCTCTAACCACCCCAAAGTTCCTACTGAGCACTCTTAACAAATCCTCTAGAAGGGAAATCTTTCAATCTCTCAAAACAACACTTCTGCTTCCCAGCCGTTCTGGCCTAGCTCCTTGCAGGACTCAGGAACCACATACTTGGCAAGCCATCACTCAGAAACAGGTGAAAGGGCATCTCAATGGATCTGACTTGGCAATAGGCCGTCTCCCTGTAATCTGCGGAGCAAGGAATCTGCCAGCCATTTCGCTGTATGCCGTGATCCAGACTCTCCCTTCCCTATATACATTCACACAGACAAACACACTCAGATTTCCCTTCAGGGATTCAAGTACCTTTACCACTGTGTGGTCCAAACCTTTGGAATCCCGGACAAGCCCCCAAATGGTCTGTCCGGTTCTGGTTCAGATCCCAAGGAGGAGACACTGACCGTAATGCAATATACAAGAGGTACTTTATTCAAGCTATAGCTTGGGCCTCCACAAGAAGTTGAAGACCCCGAGCCCTTCCTAGGCCAGGCTCATATAGAGGGACTAGGGATGGGGGGTTGTCCTGAAAACCAGGTGCCAAAAGGAATGACACATCAATCTCAGTCTGTGCTACCAGATGTTTCTCTTTAACATATGGTCACAGTGACCTCGGTCAGGTCAGTGAAACCTGAAGTTCTGATATAACATATCCTTATGATACTACATAAATAAGGACATGTCAATCTTTGTTCTTGGGAAAAGGGATCCATTAGGGGGTCATCTGGAGGGCAAGTTCCCGCGATGTCAGTCTGTTTCTTAAAAAATACTTTAAATGTTCCTCTATTAATGCTGATATATAATGAAATTTTATGTGTTTCATCTTGAAAATTTCATCTCATAGAGATAATGCCAAATACATGTGGTTATGTTTTAATTGAGCATAGTCATTGTTTGGAATGCATTTATATAATTCTACTATATAATCTTGATCTTTGCCTTTTTGTTTGTCATTGAGATATAAATTAATCACTCCCACTTAAAGATTAGATGGAAGCTTCTTAATTGCACAGTTATATTGAGAGGAATGACCACTCAACTCAGCCTCAGTGTGTCAAAGGCTCTTTTATTTCATCCTCCAGAGAATGGGTAGTCAGGAGCCAGTACTACAAGTGCTACAGCAATTAAGCAAGTACAAAGACTGGGAGCAGGCAGGCTCCTATTTATCCTAGTCTCTGCTGCAAAGATGGTCTCTGTTCACCATTGGCTGGTTATTTGAGAGTTATAATCTTCTTCCTGAAAGCTAGCTAATCTGAACTGGCTATTTACAAAATCAATTATCCTAATTATTCAAGTGAGTTTTAACCAATCAAACAAGGACTGTTTCAATCCTATCTCTCTGAAATGGGGTTTAGGTGGGAACATGAAACTTAATTTGTTTTAATCAAAACTTGGATGACTTCTTCCTACTTTGGCTCCATTTTGTATCTTTGTGAGAGGAGTCCACCATTTTATAGGTTCCTGCTCTTCACACATATGAATTTTGAAATCTGGAAATTTCTTTAGGACTCATATCGAGGTCCTGAAAAGTGTTAGAACTGTAGTTTTGAACTCAGAAAATATGTCCACTGAAAATCTATGTGGAGATTTAACTTCTTGTTTTAACTTTTCATAGCACAAGAAATGGGTAAAGTAGATTGACATTACCTGTGATTTAACATTAGTTGTCATCCAGTTGACTTTACTGTAGCATAAGTGTAACACTAGCCTGGCCCTGACTCTCTGAAAGCCAAAGCTCTGAAGACTACATCTCACCCCTCCTTCTGAGTTCGTTAGTTCCCTTAAGGGAGTTAGGGATGTTTAGGCTTTCTGTAAATGCCATTTTGTTGATATTACTTTAAGTGTAGGGGAGGAGTCCCCTAAACTCCAGCTCCGTTCAGACACTAACAGTTGGATTAGCTTTTACAAAGAAATATGTACTTCAAAAGGTAATCATAACTACATATGAAGTGGGATGACTTCATAAACTAGTCCAGACACCCAGAAGTTCAAATCAATGGTACTGGTATTTATTTATCAATCTATTGATTAATAAATGAAACTACTGGCCAGGGCAATCTTTCCTAGTGAAAGATGCCCCACGTGGAAGTTACAAGCAGTGTTTATAGGATTACATAGGTGAACAATGCAAGGTAACTTTAAACAATTCTATGCATGCCTTTCCTTATAGAGTTTAATGATATATTTCCTTTGTGGCAAAAGCAAGCAAGCAAGTCTTGCGTGTAGAATGTACAGTATTGTCCATTGTATAGTATATTTGGTCTTATATTGTATTTAGCTCTCCATTATTAGTATGGAATAATTTCCTCACATACATCAACTATATATTCCCTGGGTTATGTGAGATTTAAAATGGTTGAGGTCTTAAACTGTAGTGATTAAAATAGTGGAAGATATAAATTGTGATAGATATAAGAGAGGGTGAGTAAATTTGACCGCAGAAATATGTTTCACTACAGTGTCTTGGTTTTAAATCAAATATAAGGTAGTCGCCAGGGAAATATTACCAATTATTCAAATACCCAAGTCAACTGGCTTTTATAGAGATTTTTAATTAATAATATAATGAGGAATTAGAGAAAGAGGAGGAAAGGAATAATTATGAAGGGCTTCAAGCCAATATGGCCTAGACCTGAGTCTTAAGAGAGAGAATCAATCAGTCAGTCTTTTAACACTCACCACAAGGTCTGCCTAAACAAGGATTCTAGTGACACCAGGCAAGCTTCATCTCAGCTGACTTCACCAGAGAGAGATCCAGCGAGACCTCCTTAGAGATTGTCCTCCAAGAGCTTCCCTTCTCCAGAGCCTCTCTCAAGAGATTCTTCCCAAGCAATCCTCATCAGAGATTCTCCAAAAGGATTTCTCCAAAAGGATATCCTCAAGAGATTCTGCTTTTTCTTATATAGGGGTTTTTCTCCCATGTCACCTCCCCTAAGTCCCTACATCTACCAATCACGGTAGACACTTTCCAAAAGACAGCCCATTTTGAATTCACATCTGAGCAGATCAATCTCTTTAGTAAGTCAGAGAAAAATGCTGCTGTGTCGACTAATTTCATTAGTAAGTCTGAACCAGTGAAAACACAGCTGAGTCAACTAATCTCATTAAGAGAAAACTTGCCCGACCCTTTTAGGTACCTAGCATCCCATTGTATCAATTTTAAAAACAGGCCTGGCTCAAAGAACTCCTTGCCCCACCATAAGCATGGATCCAAGTACTTTCTTTGTTTAGCAAGGAGTTTTCTGCCCTAAAGCATTCTTAAGTACGGGTGGAATAGAGGTCCTCCCATTTCTGATCCTGGCAAGTTCTCACATCAAAATGGGGAATGTTTCTCAGTAGGGAATTTGAGGATTCCTCAATGTGGAGTAAAATTTTTAACATTCATAAGTCTGTGAAATTTTAAGGTTCACAGTTACTGCCTCTGAGTTATCTCACAGGTGTGTCTGACTTTCTCATGGGAAAACAGCTTTCTGATTAATACATCAATCAATAGATTAATGAGTTAATCTATTTCAATCCCTCCTTTTCTTGTTCATGAGCCAAACCTTTGACTGGGCAGACATAGGAGAGTAATGAGAGTGAAGGACCAAAATCTTAACAGCCTCCAAATGTTATCAGACATAGGTTGTGAGGCAGTTAACCAAGCAGGGGTCTATAACTCAAATACCAGTTGGTGGATTGAGAATTCTTCTGTTCCCTCTCTTGAATCCTACCTGGGAGCACAGTGAGGGATTCCTGTACCAATCCCAAATGGTTGGCATAGAAACAGCAGGATTCTCCCAAAGCTACACAGAGGCCACCTTGCTTAAGGAAAAGGAGGTCCAGCTTCCACTATTTTGAAGAAACATTTCTGCCAGAGAGGACAGTGATTTTTCCGAGAAACTAACAGTTTTCTAATTCACTAAGGTCTAAATCAATCTGTTGAGAGAGAGACTGGAAATTCTGACTTCCTTGAACGAGGGCAGCAGTACTTAAAGCCTCAGTTCTTCCTACCCAGATGGGGATAAGGATAGGCACTCTATGATGCTGAAGAGGCCAGCGAAGTTTTCTCCAGTCTGCATTCCATCAAAATGTTCTCTATTTCCTTGCACTGAATAATAGTAAACCTGGAGAATAATGTGAACCAGGATGCAAATTGTGGGGTTACCTGTAGCATCTGGTGTTTCCAAGGTCTGAGGGGTGAGGCAAGGTATAATGCCGGTAGTACAAGCAAACCATGTTCTAGGAGGGGCTTTCTAGTACCATATATCTGAGGAATCAGTGGGAGAGGTGGTGACAGTACTGACACAGTAAGGAGCAAGAAACAAGCTACTGAGGTTGGCCTTAGAGTCCATAAAACAGGTGCCATTATCTTGTTGGTCCCCTAGGGTAAGGATTGGCTCATTCCCCCATTTACACTGGGTCTGGGCCTCAACATTTGTGATTAAGGTGACATGCAGAGCATCTGGACAGGACAGGTGACATGCAGACATCTGGACAGGAATTCAAGAAGTTGAAGATTGTTGTGAGCATATTGAAGAGGGATTGCTCGTGGTGGGGGCATCGTCCCACAGTCATGCCTGGTTGCTCAGATGCAGAGACTACAGGGGTGGGTCCCACCAGGATCCCTCTGGTCCAGCCAATAGGCGAGGGCACTAACTTATCAGTTATTTGCTGCACCAGAAATTCTATCTTTGGATCCCTTCTGGAGATATATAGCCAAAGTCCACCATGTCCAGCTTGCTGACCAGCCCACAGCTGCCGGGTTTCTAATAGTTAAAACAAATGGATTCTAGGAACCAACAGTGTCCCCAAACTCCCCTTTTCTGCATAGCTGGATATCAGGATCTGACTGATGCCTTAGGGCAATGGTTTCACAACCTCAAGCTGCACAATGAAATGTCCCAGGTACTTTGCACAAGGATGACCCTGCTGAGGGATACTCATAGAAAGAGAATGTAGTCAGCATTTGTTCTCCCACTGGAGTCCCACACCCTTAAGAGTACAAACAGTCCTTCTGGTTTTTTCCCAACAATTCACAAAGATCAAAAAGAATTTTGGGGGCTTGATAGGCCACAGCAAATTTAGCACTGGCCAGCTCCTTCCCATCCCAAGTTCTATTGATCACCATCTGTGACTTATTTGGTAAGATAGATCAACCTCCCAAACCCTCAGAAGTATGAGCCCAGTTATAAATCCGATCCATCCTCCCTTCTCCATGTTGATCAATGTCAATGGATCCTAATCTTTAAAGGATCATAAATTTTGGTAGCCATTCATTGCTCTGCTTCCTGCACTGTTGCACGTGGTTTAACTAATTTCAGTTGGGACATGTGAATCCAGTACTTCTTTCCTGTCACCTTTATGGCTGTTGAGGTGGTTAATATTATCAAGTAGGGTCCTGTCCACCCATGATTCAAGAGTCCCATTGGGGATTTTCTGGACCCACACAAGGTCCCCTGGTTCACCTGTAAAAGGGGGCAGGTTACATTTGGAGGGTAAAGCGTGGGCAGCTGGGACAGTTTGATTAATGATTTTCCTGAGTTTGTTCAAAGGCTTTAAGGAGGAGAACAGATATTGTTGTCATGTTCAATCAGGCTTTCTAGGCCTAATTTAGGAAGGAAAGGAGGGAGTTGACTAAAGAGAATTTCAAATGTGGTAATTCCTTGTATATAAGGGGTGTACCAAGCTCTAAGAAGGGCAAAGGGGAGGAGGCTTACCCAGTTCTCACCAGACTCTAGAGCCAATTTAGTCAAGGTTTCCTTCAATGTGTGGTTCATTCTTTCAACCTGTCCCAAACTTTGGGGCCAAAATGCACAATGTAATTTCCAATTTATACTGAGGGCCTTAGCCAATTGTTTGCTATGAAGGCAGGTCCACTATCTGATCCTGTTCTAAGTGGGAACTCAAACCTAGGAATAATCTCTGACACTAATTTTTTTTACCACCACTGAGGCAGTCTCATGTTTTGTTGGATATGCTTCTACTCATCCTGAAAGGGAGTCTACCAGAACCAAAAGATACTTGTACTCATACTTCCCTGGTTTAACTTCTGTGAAATCTATCTCCTATTGTTCTCCTGGCTCCAATCCTCTTAATCTGGTACCCCCTGGTTCCTTCAGTCCCCCTTTTTGATTAACTCATTCGCACATTTCACATCACTTCCAGATCACTCATTTTTATGCCTCCCATATGTGTGGTCTCATGTATTCTTTTTGCCCCACTGATTCTGGTAAAGGGTCCTGCCATCAGATAGGACCAGCCATCTGCCTGAATTTGGGGTGGCACCCAGACTCTTGCCCTGGTCTGAATCATCAGGAGAGTAATGAAGGACCAGGGAATCATGTGGCACTCCCATGGGTAAGGCTTGAATGGGTGACACAGGCTGCAAGTCCACGGCCCATGCCATTTCATCTGCCAGTTGATTACCCACAGCCTCAGGGAGTTGCCTGTTTAATGGCCCTTGCAGTGGATGGTGGCAAGGTTAGATGGTATATATGTATATATATATATATATATATATATATATATATATACATATATATATATGTATATATATATATTGTAAACCTTAAAATTTCTTAGACTTGTGAATGTTGGAAATTTCACCATTGGAATGTGAACCCCATTGGCAAGGGAGGTTCCTCCTCCTCCCTTCTTAAGATTACTTTAGGACAGAAACCTTTTGCTGAACAATGGAAAGGGCTGTAGCATAGATCAAAATTTAATTATTCCAATCTCCACCCTACTCAGGGTAACAGGATTTAGGAAGGGCTGCAGCATAGATCAAAATTTAATTATTCCAATCTCCACCCTACTCAGGGTAACAGGATTTAGGAAGGGCTGTAGCAAAGGATCAAGATTTAATTATTTGAGAATATGACCTTCAACAGACATGTGCAAAGCCACAGACCTCTGGGCTGTCCTGGGTTAAGCTAGAGCCACCATTGGCACAGGGAAGAGATGGACAGTGATTGGTAGATGTGAGAACTGAGGGGAGGGAACTTGGATGGTTTCCTTAAAGATAGCGGGGTCTGAGGACGAGGGATGGTTGGTTGGAGAGGTTGGTTAGAGAGGTTGTGCTCTGAGAAGCTGGCTCTGAAGGAAGCTGGAGGTGGAGGCCCCTGAGACTGTTTCTCCATTTTGGTCACGTGAGTGATAGGGACTGATCTCTTTTCTTTGCCTCAGCTATCTAAGAGCTTGGGCCTTTTGGCCCAGCCTAAACAGAAGGGGTATTTAAGCCCTATTCCCTTCTCTCCCCTTTCTCTCTCCCTCTCTCTCTCTATCTTTAATACCTTTCTTCCTCCTGTTTGTAATTAAATTCCATAAAAGGTTGACTGCTGACTTGAGTTTTCATTTAGGAATTACATAGCTGAATTCCTTGGCGACCTTAAATTAATATATATCAGTCTTTTAAAGTGATTTCCTTGTCACATTGTGGTGACCACGAAGGGACTTGAACCCTTTGTTTTCTGGTAACAAAAAAGATGACATTTTTTCAATATAATCTGTCTTACAAAGATGTTGAGAACTTGCTACAGGCTTTTTTAACTGAACATGAGAAAAATAAAATAATTGCTCATGTCAATAAAACCTGGGGGCGCAATGCAGTACACTGGCCATCTCAGGATCCTGAATGGGAGTATAAAAACTCTGAGGATTATTTACAACTATACTGTTGTAGGGAGGCTATCTTAACGGCAATGAGAGAGTGTGCAGACAGTACAGATAATTGGACAGAATTTGAAAGAATTAAAATGAGGAAGAGACACCCTCTAGATTCATGGATGGAATAATTGAGTTTGGGGGTTGATACCTGGATTTTGACCTATCTAAAGAAAATTGCTTAAGACAAATTAGAAGGCACTTTGTCAATAACTCTTGCAAGATGATTAGGGATTATTTTAGAACACATTGCCCAAGATGGCCTGAGATGGACCTTGAAGAATTGAGGGAAAAAGCTCTATATGTTTCAAAGGGAAACAAAGAAAAGGAGGAAGAAAATAATGATCTCATGGAGAAAATGAAGAAAGAATTGCCATATTTAAAAGATAAGATTGCTAAACTGGAAAGTGGGCCTTATACTCAAACAATGGCATTTGCCCCTCTTCAGGATTCTAATTATCAATTCATTACCTGCCTGCCAATTCTGTGAGAAGAAGGGCCACAGAATGATAGAGTGTAGAACTTTATTCAAGGCAATCAGAAGGAATATGCAATTTAATAACAACTACAGAAGTGATAATTATAGAAATAACTATAATAATGATAATGGAAACCACAACTTTAGGAATGATAACTATAGGAATAGATATTGGGAAAATGATAACTCAAACCAAATGACTTCTCAACAATATAACTTAAGTGGTGCTTGTCCAAAAAATACTTGGGGTGCTAATGCCTCTCAGGGGGTGTGCCTTTCAGGGGGGTGCCCAAGGATCTTCCCAAATACAATGAAGGTGTCTGGGGGGTGGGTGGAACGCAGGAATCAGAGGATACAACCTTTGATTTTTCTGGACCCTGATGTCCTGTTACCCGTTGTCCCTATCCACTGCCCCCCAACCCCCATACTAATGAGTCCCATGTTACCTTAAAGGTGGGTAACACCTATTATGATTGTCTTCTAGACACTGGAGCTTCCATGTCTGTATTAAAGAGTACACTTGATTTACATTGCTATTCCATTGGCTCAGAGAATGTAATGGGAGTGCCAGGAACACCCTAAAGAGTTAAAAAGCTTTCCTCTAGAATGGTGTCTGTAGGACTTCTAGAAGTACAACATTCCTTCCTTTTGATGCCTGACTCCCCTTTAAATTTGCTGGGGAAGGATCTTCTATGCAAATTCAGAGCCACAATAACTTGCTCCCCAGATGCTTCCTTATCATTGGAAGTACCTGAGGAATATTTAAAATTACTCCCTGTACTTCTCTCAGAGAGTCAGGAGGGGAAAGAGCATTCCACCTTTTTAATACCTGCAGATATACCAGTCTCTGGGCCACATCTTCTTCTGATGTAGGCTTACTTAAGTCAGCTGTTCCTGTGCAGATAAAAATGAAATCTAGCCCACCTTCTTCCATTCCTCAGTATCCCCTCTCAAAAGAGGCAATTGAGGCTATTACCCTGGTAATAAACTCATTAATTGACCAAGGAATAATAATCCCTTATAAATCTGAATACAATTCAACCATCCTGCCCATTAAAAAACCAAAAATGGTCCCCAATGGCAAGCACTTCTATAGATTCATACAGGATTTGAGGGCTGTGAACAACCACGTTATAAAGAGACACTCCTGTATAATCGCCAAGGATAAAAAGGCAACAATTTATATGGATTCTAGATATGCTTTTGGCATTTGTCACTCAGTTGGGATGCTATGGCTCCAGAGAGAACTTTTAACCTCAGCTGGAAAATCTATAGCTAATGCAGAAATTATTAATGAAGTTCTTTCTGCTCCCCAACTGCCTGAAACCCTAGCTGTAGTTCATTGCTCTGCCCATACAGGTGGCACTGACTTTGTCTCTAGGGGAAATGATCAAGCAGATGCTGCTGCAAAGCTAGCAGCCATAGAAGGGCCTGAATTAATTTTAACATTAACAACCACTGATGACTTAAATTTATCACTTTCCTATTATGAAAGGGAAGTGGAAAAATGGAAGCAAAAATTCAAAACAAAAGAGATTAATGGAGTATGGGTGTCATCTGAAGGAAAACCCCTGCTTCCTAGAAGTTTCTATCACCAAATTTGCCAATCTATTCATAAAAATGGTCCCTGGTATGACTACTATAGCCTCTAAAGTTTGTACAGCCTGCTTTACCTGCCAAGCATATAACCAAAACGCCTTTTGTGGCAAAGACTTTGGTGGGTATCCTCTGGCTTAAACACCTTTTGAGTGCCTACAGATAGATTTCATAATAATGCCAAAGGGCAGACATTATAAATTTTGTCTAGTCATAGTAGATCAACTGACCAGATGGCTGGAAGCATTTCCTGCAACCCAAGCCACAGCAGCTTTTGTTGCTAAGGTGCTTTTAATAGAAATTATTCCTTACTTTGGCCTGCCAGCACATATTGATTCAGATAGAGGAAGTACTTTTACTGATTATGTCCTAAATCATATATATTCTTGCTTGGGGATAACTCCCAAATTTGCTATGGGACAGATACAACAGGTCCTCGAGCTCAAAAGCACAATGGTTAAATTAGGTCCTCTCACCATTGATCATACATTCCTATTGATCCCTTCATGTCCAGATAACCTTTTAGGATGAGATTTTTTATGTAAGATCATAGCAACCTTGAAATGTGAATATTTTGGAAAGATATACCTGCATTTGCCCAAACATTCTCTAAAACACTACCCATTATTATATCTGGATCAATTGGAAGAAGAACCTGAGCAAATTCAAATTTTGACATCTATGTATGAGATACCAAATGATATTCCACAAGGGGTGGTTGCTAAACATTAGAATGATGTATGTAGAATAAAATCAGTGGCACTGGTAAAGATTGAAGTCAAGGATAGTGTTCCTCCTAAGATATCTCAGTACAAATTAAGCAGAGAAGCCATAGAAGGCATAACACCAATTATAAATAGCTTATTGGAACAAGGCATTTTAAGACCCACAGTGTCTGAATTTAATAGTCCAATTCTGGCTATTAAGAAAAACAAAAGTTCATTCGGAAGAACAAAAGATCAAGGATATCCAGGGAAATCATGGAAAAAAAAATGCAAAGGAAGAAGGACTTGGTTTCCCAGATCTCAAACTACACTATAAAGCAGTGGTTATCAAAACAATTTGGTACTGGCTAAGAGACAGAAAGGAGGATAGGTGGAATAGACTTGGTAAGTGTCTGAGACTGAGGTAAGTGACCTCAACAAGACTGTCTATGATAAGCCCAAAGATCCCAGCTTCTGGGACCAAAATCCACTATTTGATAAAAACTGCTGGGAAAATTAGAAGATGGTATGGGAGAGATTAGATTTGGATCAACATCTCACACCCTACACCAAGCTAAACTCAGAATGGGTGAATGACTTGAATATTTATATTCAAGGAGGAAACTATAAGTAAATTAGGTGAGTACAGAATAATATACATGTTAGATCTTTGGGAAAGGAAAGATTTTAAAACCAAGAAAGAGAATGGCTGAACAAATTATGGTATATGTTGGTGATAAAATACTATTGTGCTCAAAGGAATAATAAAGTGGAGGAATTCCATGTGAACTGGAACAACCTCCAGGAATTGATGTAGAGTGAGAGGAGCAGAACCAGGAGAACATTGTACACAGAGACAGTGTGGCAATGCAACGACCCTGAAAATCTTGGAGGAACCTACGAGAAAAACCACTATCCACGTCGAGAGGAAACACAGTGGGAGTAAAAACACTGAAGAAAAACAACTGCTTGAATACATGGGTCGAAGGGATATGGTTGGGGATTTAGACTCTAAATGAACATCCTAGTGTAAACAACAACATAGAAATAGGTTCTGATCAAGAACTCAAGTAATACCCAATGAAATTCCGCGATGGCTGAGGGAAGAGTGGGTGGAGGGGAGGGAGGGAAATAATGTGATTATTGTAACCAAGGAATAGTGTTCTAAATTGACTAAATAAACTTATTCAAATGGAAAAAAAAGAAAAACAAAATTAATGCAGATGGAAAACAAAGTTGGGGATTTGTGATGGATCTTAGGGCAGTGAACAACTTTATAAAAAAGACATACACAGTAACACCTTCACCAAACGATATTATCACAGTGATACCACCAGATGCACGGTGGTACACAGTGTTAGATTTAAGTAATGCTTATTTTACTATACCATTGCACCCTGACTCCCAGAACATTTTTGCTTTCCAATGGGGCAAAATCAACTCTGTTATATTAGAGTAGTAAAAGGGTGTTGTGAATCAACTTTTATATTTTGTCAATTTCTTCAAAGAGATCTAGCTAACATCACTTTCAAGCACAGCAAGCTAGTACACTATATAGATGATTTATTGCTAGGATCACCTAACCCAAAGATGTGCTTGGAAGATTCAAAGAAGTTATTAATAGAGCTTTATAAGAGAAGACATAAAGTGTCAGTGGGTACTCCCAAAAGTTGACTATCTCGGATTTATCCTGGAGGGGGGCACCAGGAAAATCTCAAGTAAAAGGATAGCAGATATACAGAAGCTTGGCATCCCTAGTACCAAGAAAGAACTCAGGGCATTTCTAGGGGTTGCTCGCTTCTCAAGACATGATATCATAGGGTATTCTCATATTTCCAAGTGTTTAACTGACTTGACAAAGAAAGAAGTTAAAGAACCTTTGAAATTAAACAAAGAACATCTGCATGCTTTGTCAAAGTTGAAAGAAGCCATTTTAACAGCTCCAGCTTTGGGAATACCAGGCTATAAAAAGGAGTTCCACTTGTATGTCCATGAAGCTAAGGGCACCCAGTAAAAGAGCCTCCAATACAAGTCCAGGGATGTGACTCAATGTGGCCACTTGCACCTTGAATAAGGGTGTTCCAAGAAGAGTATAGTATAGACCAGGATCAGGGTGCATGGCAGAGTAGGTGGCCTCCATGTTGACTAGGAAGTTCACTATTTTGCCCCCTACTTTCAACTTAACCATTGGCTCTTGGGGGCTGGCCATGCCCTGGACCCATCCACCTCAGGCACTCATTCTTCCAATGGCCTTTTCCCTTACAATAGGCACATTGGTCTCTTTGCAACCGAGTGATTTTCCATCACTCCCATTTTCTTTATCCCTGCTGTCCCCAACTCTTCCCTCCCTTCTGTCCCTTCTTCATTGGGCTGGCTGTTCTTTCCCCCAGTGAATGCTGCTAGAACTGCCCTAGCTGCCTTCTTAGTGTTTCGGGTGTCAGCCCCCTCCCTAGTGTTGAATATCTTTTGAGCTACTTCCATTAGTTCTGATAACAGTTTCCCTTCAAACCCACTGTAAGAGAGAGAAATCTGGAAACTTTTGGGAATAAGCCTGGAAGAGCTGCAAGAATCCTGCAAGTAGTGAAGGCAGATGGGCAAAAAGGAACCTGGAATCTTGGAGGGAGAGAAAAAGCAGATCCAGGCAGTTGAAATGGACTCCCGACTGAGAGTACCTGGGCAGAGGGGTTTTTTTTGGACTCTGACTGAATCTCAAAGTCAGTGATCTTTCTCTCCCTGAATTCCTGATCCCAGATCCTCCCCAAACCCAGCCAATGGCCATGGATTTTGAGAGACAAGCAGTCCACAAAGAAGATCTCTACAACTCCTTTTGAACTTTGAACTGGGGGACACTTATTGTGCCAGCCAAGAAACTATGGTTTCTCTACTCTGAGGGTTCAGATTATTAGACCAGAGCTATCTAACTTTGGGGAGAAAGGTGTTAATTTCCTGGGGACCCCCTCTCCCTCTTTCCCTCCTGAATCTCAATCCTTACCATTCATCAGCCCTGTCCCTTTCCTGCTTCCCTTGAATAAACTCAGTCATTAGGACCCAGAACTGACTCCAGCTTTATTAGAAGACAACCTGAATTGGGGGGGGGGGAAGGGGTTTCTCTCTCTCCAGAAGAAAGAGGCTTACCACCTGAAGCCTCTTCCAACAAAGATCCCAGAGAGCCTGCTAGTAGGAATTGAAGGCAGCCATAGTGAGGGGGTCTAGTCAGAGAGGGCTGAGGAAGAAAAGACGAAATCCATCCTCTTTCTCTCCTCTGGCTAAACAACAACACCTCCTCTCTGTCCCTGCTTTAGAAGAAAGAGGCTCCATTTCCATTTTCCCCTTTCCCTAGTATATTACACCATCCAGCTTCTGTAACTTTCAGTGTATATCTGGGGTAGGCTGGGCCACAAAAGCAATATTGACTGCCCTGTGATTTTCGGGGGCCTCGGGGACTACCGGGGTCCAATAAGCCTCCATGAGGTGCTCAAGAAAAGCTGAAGCTGACTCATCTGGCCCTTGGACAGCTTCACTTCCTTTGGATAAATTAGTCAGCCTCCTGGCTAAGGCCAGATTCCTCTCAATAGAGTCTGTCAGTAGCACTCGAGAGCCTCCTTACCTTGATCAGAATTAAAATCCCAGGCTGGCCTAGTGGGCGGAAAGATAGCCTCTATGAAGTGTGGATCAGCAGTCGGTTGGCCATTCCATCCCAAGATAGTTTTGATGGCTTCCCACTTGATTTGATCCCTTTCCTCAAAGGTGAACAGGACCTGTAAAAGTTGATGACAATCACCCCAAGTGGAATTATGGGTAAAGAAGATAGTTTCAAGCAAGGAAATCAATTTTTTTTAAAAGGAGGATTCTAGTTCTTCCAATTGTAAAGGTCTGTGGAAGAAAAGGGGGCATTCACCAAGAAGGTTTGTAAATCTTCACTGGTCCCAGGTCCTGCCTGATATAAGGGCAGCTAGGATGGAGCAGCCATTTTCTCAGCAGCCTGTCCTGGATCCTGGGTATAAGGATGGGGGTGCCCTGCTGTGTATGGGCTGGGCTGGTTATGGGTGGGGTCCCCTGGAGCACAGGAGAGGTTTTGTTTTTCTTGCCTGGGGAGAATAAGTTTACTAGCAAGGCAGCCTCTGCTTGGGTAGAATAATTTTGTCCTGAGAAACAAACCTTCAATTTCTTTGGGGCATCAGTAAGTCAGTCAATTCAATCAATTCAGTCAAAAATATCAATGTAGGTAATTTGATCAGGGTGTTCTGGGTCTCATATATTATTCTCTGGATCGCATGGGCCACCGAGAGAGGTCTGTGGTTCTTTCTGGGGGCCACTCGACTTCAAAGATGGGCCACTCTCACATAGGGTACAGAGGGTACCAGGGGATGCATCCCATAATCAGCTGCAGCCTTTTTGAAAAGCTGGAAATTCTTAAGGATACATACCAGCAGGGTCAGATGGCCTGATGATGAGGACTGACCCACAACTTCAAACCCATGATATAAAGGATGCACATAACAGAAAGGGAAAAGGGAATTTTGGGATGAGGAAAGAATGCTGGGAGATGAAATCCAAAGGATACACAATTTCCACTTACACAAATATTAGTATGGAGTATTTCCTCACACACATCAACCATATATTCCCTGGGTGCCTGCCTCTGAGTTATCTCATAGGTGTGTCTGACTTTCTCATGGGAAAGCAGCTTTCTGATTAATTCACCAATCAATAGATTAATGAATTAATCTATTTCACATAAACTTCTCTAAGATATGGGTGGCATAATCTCTCCCTAACTTGTGTAAAGGTTAAAATTTGGGGAAACTGAGGCAGGTAGAAATTAGTTTCTCTCTGCAAGGAGTATTATATTTTAGAGGTTTATTAAAAGTTAAGGATTAAAGAAAATACAGAATAAGAAAGGCACGTGCTAGGTGGGCCGAGAGGCCCAATTTAATTTCACTCACATCATGAGAGCCGTGTCTGCTCCGAAGTGGAAGTAGAAAAGAGCACATGTAGCCTTTACAACGAGGTTAAATACCCCATCTCGTTCTCTGCCCAGGTGAGGTTGGAGACTAATTAATGCAGGCCACTCCAATATTTCTTTTGTTGGTGATGAGGACTTGAATTGCCATTACTATTCTAGTTCTCTGTTGGAGATGGGACATGCTCATCTCCCGAGTTAAGTGAGAGATACCTTTCTAGTCAGGAAGAATGGTTGGAGGTATGGAGAGTCTTCTCTACTTAGTCCTCTCAGGCTGAATCTAAGCCATGATTCTTCCTAAAAACAGACAAGTTAGATGCTAGCTGAAGAAAAGATTTGTTTGGCATTGTTACTGTTCTGAACTCAGGCGTGTATAAGAATTAAAATTAAGAAACTGGTCCTTAGAATTTTATAAAGTTTATTAGAGTCACTTGGATAGGTAAAAGATGAGAAATAGGCAGAAAAATAAAAGTAAAATAGACTAATTTAACTACCACGTGGATGCTCTTCAGCCTGACATCCAGCAGCAGCTCCCCCTTGGCCAGTCAGCAGAGACAGAGAGTGAACACTTCCTGGATTGAACCTTTTATTCCTTCCTTTTACACCCAGTTCAAATTTAGAATCATGTCCAGATCAAGTTCAGAATCACAGTCACATGGCCTACACGAGATGATGTATGTGATGTAGCTTCCGGAATCCAGGGGTGCAGGAAGGACAGCATCCCATGGATAATCCTAGGAGAGGATTCCTTTCACACAATCACCCCCCTTTGATTCTCTGGGAGACCAGCATGTTAAATCTCCTCACTTGGGGTTTCTAGGAGATTAGCATGTCAGATCTCCCTAATGAATCATTCCACATATGTAGCTTATATATCTAAAGGTGAGAATGTAGACGTATATAAAATATTGTACTTTACATACAATTTGGGGGATAAGAGGGAAAGAAAGAAAAAGGAGAAGGAAAACAAAAAAATGATAGGTGCATTAACAAATAGCCAATTGAGGGGCACTCCCCTTTTGCATAAGAGTTTACATTCAGGGAATAAATGATAGGTTCAACCCCTTTCAATTCAGTTCATTATATTCTAAAGTTCACTTAAGATCTTTTGACCTAGTGTGTGGTTTCTGTAGGCATCTTCACCAGAAGATCCACTTTCTTGATTTGGGGTGTTGGTGATTTTCTTTTCCTAAAATTGCTTTAAAAGACCTTAAACCTTGGATTTTAGGATGATTATACAATCCCCCTTTAGGAGGATATTGACCAACACTAGAATCACCCCAGGGCACATGGATAAGCTATACAGTATATGAATAAATTCTCAAAAGAACCCAAAAACCAAAAAGAAGAGAAAAAATTAAATTCTGGATAAAAAATATATCAAAATCTTATGTATAAAATTACAAGTAAAAAATAAAAACAACATAACAAATCCTTGAATCACCAGCAAGGATCAATTAAAGTGGTTTATATCCTTCAAGCATGCTGGACAATTGTAGCACTATTGCAATTACCCATCAGCAGCCAGGGTTATGGAAAGTTGCCATACTATAAAAGAAAAAGGGGAAAAAGTCTGGGGTAAAAAGGGAAGTATGATTCCCTGGTCTGATTTTATCTTCAATCTCAGGAAGAGGGAAGCCAAAATGAAAGCCAAATGAAGGTACCTGTAGAAACCTTTCACCTGTGGAAATCCAATGTCTGAATTTGTCAAAAAGTTGCTACCTTGAACCTCAAAACAAATCCTTTGTCTTGGTGTGGATCCTCATCAATCCTATAGGGATTGTTGTTCTCCTTGACTTTGTGATTCTTTGTACTGAACAGAGTCTTCTTAGTAATCCCTTCTTCTGAAATCAGACACAAATATTGGTATTAGGGCTAATAGATATTATAAATTTATCCTTCAAAATAAAAACACATTAATATTGATTCCATGAACTCATGTACAAAACATAAGAAGGAAAAATATAGAAAATATTTGAAATTGAAAAAATATTGAAAATACAGAGAAATCAATTAAAAATCAGAAATTCATATTGCAAATCCCATCTGACAATGGCTCAGCCAAACAGAGGCTTAACAAAAGGATTTCTCACTCAAAAGTGAGCTCTGTCTGGATGTCTTGCCACATTGCTTGATAAGGTTTTTCCCCAATGTGGATTCTCTGATGTTGAGGTAGCCAAAATGTAATAATTAATATTAAGGGACCCTTAGAATTTTATAAAGCTTATTAAATTATTTGGATAGGTAAAAGATGAGAAATAGGCAGAAAAATAAAAGTAAAATAATCTAATCTGACTACCACGTGGATGCTCCTCAGACTGACCTGAGTAGCAGCAACATCTTGGCTAGTCAACAGGAGTGAACACTTCCTTAATTGAACCTTTTATCCCTTTCTTTTACATACAGTTCAAATTCAGAATCATGTCTAGATCAAGTTCAGAGTCACAGTCATGTGGCCTATGCTAGGTGATGTAAGTGATGTAGCTCCAGGGATGCAGGGATGCAGACACGACAACATCTCATGGATAATCCCAAGAGAGGATTTCCTTCACACAGATGTACTTCTTTTATTGGTGGAATAGTGTCCCAAAAGGGCTTATGGAGTTCTGGCCAGTGGTGATGTTTAAAAGAAGTGGTAGGCTACAAAGAATAAGAGGGTAAAAGTGCCAGGACAAGAGCACCTTCTGGAGGATACAGTGGGAGAATTGTTCTGTTGTTTCTAGGTTCTGTTTAGCAGAAAGTAGTGAGAGTTAGCATCATGTCTGTGGGCTTATGAGCCCTTTTTTTTGCCTCTATTTAAGGGATGGATTGGTACTGGATTCATTTCTACATATCTTTATTAAATGTGTGTTATGTGGAAGGCACTGTATTAAACTGGGGGATATAATGTTGATAAAAACAAAACAATCAAGGCCCTCAAAGGAAGTTTCTCTTAGCTTCTACTAGATCCATTGGGAAGTTGGGATGAGGAAGAAAATGTAGACTGGAAATTCTAGGCAACGAATTCATGGGGGAGACAATACTTTTGTGGTGTTAAATACTTTTCTGTCAAAGGTTTCTAAGTTCACTGTTATGCATTTTGCATACCCCAATTCCCAATACAAATATTTTACTAATAAACATGTAGTAGCAACTTTTCACATAAGTGGAACTAAATCCTGAGTGCCTCAATCCTTCAGAGTCCGTCTTTGCATCATCTGCACATCTTTAAACAGTTGAGTACAGGAAGCTTCAGTATTTACAATAATTGTATTGAGGCCTTGATTTGCCAGTACTAGTTTAGTCCTCTGGTGGAATTAAGAAATGCTTGTCTCCAAGATAAGTGAGAGGTGCCTTTCTGGTCAGGAGATTGGGTTGGACTTAAGGAAGTTCTAACCTGGTTGACCTCTTTTAGTTCTTTCATATCCATAGATAATATACTATATAGTTCTTCCTAAAAAATAGGTGGGTTGGATACTAGTAGAAGATGAGCAGACTGGCTTTGGTATTCTCTGCTCTGGTTTCAGAGGTACTTCCTTAACCCAAAAGAGTTCCCAAAGAACTTGGGATATTTGTATCCTTTAAGTGGGAAATAGTGAAATCTTCAGGGCAAGATTGCATTGTCCTAGGGCAGTGATAGCGAACCTTTTAGAGACGGAATGCCCAGAACCCACTTATTTATTTCAAAGTGCCAACATGGCAATTTAACCTGAATACTGAGGTTTTCGTTTAGAAAAAAACAAAAACAAAAAACAAACCAAAAAAACAACTCATACACGAACATCTTTTGTCTTAAAAGGAAAACACAGCAACAGAACTTTCAATGATATAAACAACTATATTGAAAGATAAAAGTTTGCATTTGTCATGATTTTGAACAATTAATGTGATTTTTGCTGTTGTATGCATACTGATAATTTGTCTAATCTCCTACTTTGTAAGTGAGAGCAACACATGCGACACTCAGGTCATCTGTTAGTCTATTTCTGGTGTCAAATTTGATACAATTCAAAGCTGAAAACAGCTGTTCACAAGCATAAGATGATCCAAACAAAAGTAAGAAAAGCAATCCCAAGTGCTTTCATGACTTAAAATTTATTTGGCAGAGAATTGCACACTTTAAGGATTTCATTTTCAGAACTAACTGTGCTGTCCTTTGTTACCCCTTCTATCTTCTCAAGTGTTTCATGTCAGATTTCCTAAATCTAGCCTAGTAAGCAGGAAAGATCAAGTTCTTCAAATTTGGCTTTATCTGGAGAAGTAAGAAAACACAAGATTGTCTCCATCTTACAGAACTGTAAAAATCTGTTGCTAAAATTCACCTTTGCAGCTGCTACAGTGCTAGAAAATTCCTTGTAGATTTCCTGATGGCTTGTAGGCTTGTCTTCAGATGTAGAGTTTTCTAAATGCATTTTTAGATTTGGAAAATATTTTAGCTGCCCATTTTCAAGGTCTCTTTCAAAAACCTGCAGTTTCTCTCAAATATTTTGATATCACAAAATATCCTTTCTGCTGTTCTCCTAGCTACACCTTGTAGTTGTTTGTTCAGTACATTGAAGTATAGTGTAAAATTTGTAAAAATCATGAAGTTGGTAAGCCAGGCCATACATATCATTGAGCTGTGGATATTCTGCCCTTTTTCATTCATAAACAGCTGCATTTCATCCAAGCAGGCTACAAATCTGCTCAGCCACCAGGCATTATTGTACATAAGTAAACAATTATGCTGTGCCTGAATCTCCTCAAGAAGTGCTTGAAACTGTTGAAAATTCAGAGCATGAAGCCATGATTCACCATTTTTGTGACATCTTTGAGGACATCATCAAGTTTTTTGTTGCTTTCCCCGGCACAGAGAGCTTCTGGAATTGAATGACTTGATGTTTTGTTTCCTTAACAAAGAACTGTATGAAACCAGATATTGTCCCCCACCATAGAAGGTGTCCCATCACTGGTCACTGGAATCATTTTTTCTGGTCTTATGTCTTGTGACACAAAAGCCTCTGTCACAGCATTGTAGATATCCATCCTTGTGTTATTTCAGGCAAAGACACCAGTTTCACCAGCTCTTCTCTCATGATGTCACCAACGGCATAATGCGAAATGACTGCTAGCATTGCAGGACTATTTATATCTGTGCTTTTATCCAAGCATGTGGAGTAACAGACTGCCTTTTATAAGTCAGTGGTAAGCTGCTGACTAACATCACTTTCCACGTGCTGGACTCGATCTTTAACAGATCTGCTAAGTGGCATCTCAGAAATGCATTGACTAATTTTATCTTTGTTTGGGAGATCATGAAAAAGGGAATTACTCACAGACAACATGGCTATTTTGATAATAATATCCCCATCAGAGAGGGGCTATCTTGTTTTGCTATGCACGGTGAAATTTGAAAACTGACAGCTGTCAGATGAGTTTATCTAGAAAGATAGTTGCAAGAACTAAGGATATTTCCTCAATTTCCCTTTAAGAAACTCTTTTCGGTTTTACCAAGTTTGGCAACACTTTTGTGGTTGGTGTCAAAGTGCCATCTGGCACTTGATGCACGACACACAATACTTTCATTACACAGAATACATAAAATTTCCCCATCATGTTCAACCACTCCAAATTACTCTGTCCAGGACTCTTGGAATGATCTGCCACTATCTGTTTTTGCTTTTTTGTTTTTGTTTTTGTTTTGCAGTACTCGGTCAAGACTTGGAGTTTGCAAAAACACAATTTTTTTTTTTAAGATGAGGCACCCAATACAAATCTATCCCTATACCAAAAATAGCTAAAACACCATTAGTCAACCCTAAAGAAATGGATATTCCCCGAACCAACCATCCAAGGCAGTGACTCTCAGCTGGGGTTCCTTTGGAATTGCTGACCACCAGGGCAAGGGGGCAATGTTCCACTGACCACCAGCTTTTGGCTTGCTCTGGACAGAGCCCATTTGGCCAGCTCCTATATCTCACATCTATAATAAGGAGGTAGCACATACGCATCAGGGCTAGTAACCTGTGATGGACTTTCCCTCCAGAAATTTGTCCAATCCCCTCTTAAAGGCATCTGGGCTAAATGCCATCAGTACATCCTGTAGCAAGGAGTTCCACAGGCTAATGATGTGCTGGGTTAGTGGGTGTTCCTCTTTTATGAAGCAAGGGGAGAGTAACCAGTCCTCGCACCCTAGCAGTGTCTTTTCTGGTGGCCAGCTGCTGCTTTTCTTTTGCTTCCTTTTACATAGTGAGCCCCTTAGGGGCAGGCAACAGTTAGAAAAGTGAAATATAAAAATGGTCAATAATAGTAATACTGTGGAAGATTGCATTTATTATTATTTTTTTAATTAAGCCAGCAGTATCCTAGTTGGATGGCTGCATCATGCTGTATTTCACGAACACTCACAGCTATGTGAAATTCTGCATGCAATTCTTTTCCAGTAGGATTAGAGAAGCAATTCTGTGGCTTATCTCTAAGATCATAGAAAAATTAGTTTTATGTGATGTTCTTACAGATAAGCCTCCAGTGGGCAACAAGGCATGGTCAGTTGCATGGGCAGGGCTGGCCCCACAGTGGCCGAAGCACTCAGCTCCCCTCCAGCTCTGCTCCACTCCAGCTATGTGCCATGCTGTGAACTATGCTCACCTCAAACCTAGTTCCTCTGAAAACCCACTGTTGGAATCACCTTTACCACATACTCAACAGGCTGCCATCTGTGCTGCACTCTCATGCAGCATGTGAGTCTGTCACCCTCCCCCAGGGCTTCACCCCTGACAGGGGAGAGAGGAAGTGCTCCCACTGGACTCCTGGGCAGAGGGGTGAGTGAAGTGAGGAATGTCCTCAGAGGCCTGTGGAGAGGGGAAGGGAAGCAGTCTGGCTCTGTGTGGGGTCCCTCTGGCTTTCTAATAATGAATTCTGGCAAATTCTGTGCTGGGGTGATGGTGCATGTGCCCAAGGAGAGGGCTCTAAGTGACCCCTTTGGCACACATACCATAGGTTTGCCACCACAGGCCTAGGGGAATCTATCAGAGCAATGGCCTTCTGTTCCTTCTTCTTCACCAGGCAAAAAGTAGCATCCTTCTAGGAGTCAGCATTATGCTTGTTATCCAAACCTTTTCACCTCCTCAGTGGAAGGGGTTCAATACTAGATCTACTTCCACAAATACTTGTGAATTGTCTGTTCTGTGCAAGGCACTATGTTAGGTTAGGAGATATAAACACTGAAAAACCGAACCCCCAAATCTCTGTTGGTGTTAGTAGGTAACCTGGTATGGGTAGTTATAGACTGGTAGTTCCAGGCAAGGAGTTCTTGGGATTGGGGTAAAGAGAAAGAAAATTATTTTTGGGGAAGGTTAAAAGCTTTTGTCTATGCAACATTTCTAAGTTCACTGTTACCAAGAGCTCATTTCTTTGCTTCCTGCATGTTCCAATCCTCAATAACCCTGTTTTTTGGTAAGGATATTTTATTTTACAAATTAGCATGTAATAATTTTCCACTTAAGTTTTCTAAAGTTTTATGATCCAAATTGCATGCACTTTTCAAAGATTTTCTAACCTGTATGTAAAGTACATACTTTCAGAGAGATGAATAAAGCAACATTACTATTAGTAGGGCCTTTCCTTGCTATTACTAGTCTAGAAGGGAGACATATACTAAGTTTAATGACAAATATCTTCCTTGGGAGGAGATTGGAGTGATATTCTGCATCTTCTAACCTTTCCTATCTCAGTCTTATTTGGTTATGTCCACTGACAAGAAACTATGGTTATTACCTGGGTGGACAAGACAACCCATCTGTGTCCTCTAGGCAGTGGTATTCACTTTAATTGGATAAGTCATTTTCCAAAAGAACTGACATAATTCATATGAGTGGTGCACTTTTAAAAAGGGAGAGAATATAGTGGAACGTAGCCAAATGCTGAAGTATGCTGTCTTTTGGCCCCTGGAGATTATTTTCCTCATCTGAAAAATGGATTTGAGATAAAAGGAAGCAAAAATGAATTTTTGTTTGTTTTGAACAAGGTATTCTCTTAACCTGTGTCTATGGTCAAGGGATAAGGTTTAAAAATTAAAGGGTTGGACCGACTATATAAAATGTGGCCGCCAGAAATTATTACTCAAGTCAGAATCAATTGATAGCAATTTATAAAATAGAGGGAAGGAGTGAAAGTAAGGAAATAAGAGAGTAGATAATTACTCTAGCCTGGTTCAAACCAGGCAGGGCTTCAGAGGCCCAGAGGTAAATTAAACAAGGGTTTTAGGCCTCCTCCAAGATGAGGGGACTCTCCAGAGGCTAGTACCTCCAGAAAAGCCAGGAAAGGGAGTCAGCCTTTTTCACTCACCCACATGGTAGTTCTAAGGGAAAAATCTAAAAGCAGTCTGAGGTTCCCAAACCAGAGCTCCTTCAAGGTCAAGTTACAAGGTGAAAGAGCTTGTCACAGGAAGTTCTTGCCACTTTTACAGACCCTTCCTTTCATTACTTCCTGTGCCTTCCTTTCACTTTATGTGGACCAATTGTAGCTATAGCTTTACTTAGGACTGCCCGGGGGCAGTCAGTTCATTCTGTTTCGTCACTCACTATAGCACACATGGGTTACAGACCGCCCCATACTTAAGGATAAGTGGGGTGTATACGCTTCTTATGATTAAATCTAAAAATAGGCAGGGTAGAGTTAATCCGATCTTCACACATGATACTAGGATAAGGATGTGAAATGGTATTCATTTCCAGGCAGTAAATTTCTAGGATTGCGGGAAGGTCAGAGAAAATAATTTTGGGGATAAATAATTGCTGTTTATAGAACATTTCTAACTTCAGTGGTGGTAAGAGTTCATTCCTATGCTTTCTGGATGCTACTGTCCCCTATCACCATGTCTTTGGGGAAGAGAATTTTCCTGAGACATGTGCAAAGAGGCACAAATGTTTGGACAGAAGAATAAAGGAAGCTTTTGTTTCTAATGGTGACAGCAGAGCCGATCCGATTCTCTGATGTGTGAGACATGCTTGTTTCCCCATCCTAGTAAGAGGTGCCTTTCTAGTGGTCAGGAGTTTGGGGTGATGTAGCTTATAATTTTTTAGATTTCTTTTATTTCTTTAAGGCTGTATCCATAGAAAGGAACAAGAGGTTTAGGGGAAAATGGAGATGAGAAACCTAAGGAAGAGATTTCCCTCTCTGAAATAAATGGGGGAGCTCTGGATTTATATTTATTAACTAACTACTTATTGTTATAGCAGAATTTTAACAAAAGGACAAACTGAGGCAGCTCTCTGAGCAAGATAATATGTATTATTTGGAGCATGCTACCTGTCAGTTAACATATCTGTGTTAACTCCATTCATACCAAAATCCTGAGGAGACAGCTCCCCTTTTATAGATGTTGGGGAGTCTAGAACAAAGAACAAAAGAGGGTAGATGACATTATGGGCTTAAGTACAACATGCCTGGTTACAGAGCTCAGTACAGGGAACAACATGATTGGTTGGAAGTTTGGTAACTGGGGCCAACACTATACCTCCTTTTCCCATGAAACTAAGAAGAGTTTTATTGTTGGAGTTCAGGTACAAGATAATCGCCTAGACTTTTGGATAGCAAACCAGACATTCTTGAAAAATAACATAGTAGCTAAAGATATTGGTCCCAGCTCTCAGTTTCTCACATCATTCTCAAGGTTAGCAAAATTTCTCAAGCTGGAGGGATGGACTTCTAGATTTGTAACCCATTATAGACCAGCTGAATTCTGAACAATGTTTATAGACAAAGAATCACAAGGAAATAAAGCAGTATAGGATGAAATAAATTACCTGTAAATAGGATCAATAAGAATCATACATAATCATTTTTAATCATCATATGTATAAGGCATTGCTTACAACCTGGGACTTCAAAGATCAAAAATAATAATAATAATAATAATAGGACACAAAAGTCTTCAAAGAGCTTACCTTGTGTAAGGAAAATGATAATGAAGCTTTGGAGTGGTAATTAAAAAAAATTTATTTAATTGATTAATTCAGAGTATCTTTCCAGAATTACAAAAATCACGTTCTTTTCCTCCTCTCTCCCCACCCCCTCCTGTAGCTGACACACAATTCCACTGGGTTTTACATGTGTCATTGATCAAGACCTATTTCCATATTATTGATATTTGCACTAGGGTGATCGTTTAGGGTTTATAACCCCAATTATATCTCCTTCAACCCATGTGATCAAGTAGTTGTTTTTCTTCTGTGTTTCTACTTCCACAGATCTTCCTCTGAATGTGGATAGTGTTCTTTCTCATAAGTCCTGGAGTGGAAATTCCTTGCAAAGAATTTCTGGGTTATGCAATAGAAGAAAAACAATCATTTGGATACTTATAGACTTGTCTGTGGATAGTTCACACTATTGAAAAGCTCATCTTGGACCCTCCTGGATAGAGCTACCTCCTTGAAGGAAAGATTTTCCTGACTCTTCTGGAATGTAGAGAGGGGTATTAATCCACAGCTGCCTTTAGTGGGACCAACCAGGCCCAGATTTGCCATTATTTAGGGGATAAAAGAACTGAGAAAAGGCCCCAGCCATTGTGCTACCTTGTAGGTTATAATGCACACAGGGTAAAGGATGGAAAGTGGTAGAGGGACAAATGAAGTTTGGGGCAATATTTACATAAAAAGTAATTCTTTTATTATTGGGGAACTTGCTAAACATCAAAAGATAAGAACTCTTCCATGTACAAAAGGAAAAAAAGAATTGTCAGTGTATTTTTTATTGCAGCATGGATGCTCTCATTTTTTTTTGGCTATTGTTATTACTACTTCAAATTTCTCTCTTCCAATCCATTTTCTGCTGACCTGTTGAACTGATCATTTTATTCATGTTACCTTCTGTGTCCCCCCCCCCCCCCACCCCCCATTCAGTAAAACTCCATTTGCTTCTTACCTCCAGAATCAAATATAAAATCCTCTTTCTGGTATTTTGGGCCCTTCTCATACCCCCCCATCTTTCCAGACTCCTTAATTTACAAGATACTTCATATCCCTAGCCCGAGTATTTGCACCGGCTGGCCTTCATTCCTAGAATCTAGTCCCACCTAATTTCTGCCTTCCTTCAAATACCAGCTCAATCTCAAGAATCTTCTCCAGATAATGCCAACCTCTCCCTTCTCTTAATTATCTCTAAATATCTCCATTCCTATCTCTATCTTATTTGTACAGAGTTGTTTGCATATTGTCTTGCCCAGTAGCTTGTGAACTTCTTTAGGGCAGGGGCTGTTTTTGCCCCCTTGGTGTCCTCAATGCTTAATGTAGTGGTTGGTATGTGCTTATTAATAAAAGCTCATTGCCTGACAAATTTACCCCTGTCCCCACAGACTCACTCTCCAACCCCACCAGGAAAAAATTAAACAAAAGCAATCTAGTCAAGCATAACAAATGAAAACGCTGGATGTATCTGAAAATGTAATGGCCATTTTGGATCTCTAGTCTATCACCTCTCTTCCAAAAATAGAGGAACACAATTCGTCATTAGTCATTCCACTAATCATTCTGTAGTGTAAACCTTAAAATTTCTTAGACTTATAAATGTTGGAAATTTCACCATTGGGAAATTTCATACTTGGAAAATTTCTTACTGATAGTCTATTGGAATGTGAACCCCATTGGCATGGGAGGTTCCTCCTCTTCCCTTCTTAAGATTACTTTAGGACAGAAACCCTTTGCTGAACAATGGAAAGGACTTTGACCTATGCTTAAGCATAGAACAGGAATTTCTTTGAGTCATGATTGATTTTAGAATTGATACAATGGAGATACTTGGAATCATATGGGCATATGTGTAAAAAGCAATGTGTCTTCAAATTAGTGAAGGAAGCTTCAGTGTTTCCAGTAGTGGTGATGAATCCTGGGCTTGTCTTCTGGGGTAGATGAGAGCGCTAAGTGAGAGGTGCCTTTCTGGTTAGGAGGTAGAGTTGGTATTCTGCCTCTTGTCTTATAGGCTGAATCTACCAATGACAAACCTTAGTTCTTCCCAGAAACACAGAAGAGGAACAGACTAGCTTAGAAATATTTCTGCCCTGGACTCAGAGATACTCTTACTTCATTTGATGTAAGTTTACCAAAAGGCTATCTAGTTGTGTTCTTCAAGTTCAGAGCAAACAGCATAGAAGGGATAAGTGTGTGAAATCTTGGTGGCATTGGTACCTCATCCTGGGGGAACTAATGGGAGGACTGTTTCCTTTGATTCTTCATTATTAGGAAGAAATAAAATCCTTCTGAAAAGAGAGCAGTGAACCTGTGGGCTTCTGAAGGAGCCATACTAGATTCACTTAAACATTATCTTCCAGTTATGTACAAGGCACACTGCTAAAATGGGAGATAAAAACACTAATGACCAAAACAAAACAGACCAGGCCCTTTAGGAGCTGAGTTTCTGCTAGAATTAACAGATACCTTGTCATAGGCAAAATAATATGGACTGATAGTTCAAGGCAAGGAATAATTGAGATGAAAACGACTAGAGGAGGACTAAAAACTCTTTTGTCTGTGTACGGTTTCTAAGTTCACTGTTACCAAGAGCTCATTCCTGTGACCTGAGAATTCCCCTTATCCCAAGTAACCAGGCTTTTTTGGAATAAGATTTTCCTTTTGCATATGTATAAAACAGTGAATGAACATTTTGAAGGTATGTGTTTCTGTGGTGGGGATGAGGCCGGATGCTGTAATTAGGCTAGTTCTTTGTAGAGAGAACACTTATCTATCCCCCAAGACAAGTGTTTTCTGCTGCAAGATGTGGGGCTGATGGTCTGCATCTCTACATTTTCCAGCTTTCCAATGTCTCTTAGCCTTTTCAAGCTATAACTTGGAACAAGAAGAAATAGTTATTACTAAGATGGAGAAGACTGTCCATTTCAAGGATTCGACTTTTTATCATCTCTGCCCTCAACCACTGAGGCACTCACTAAATTGGCATAATTTCCCCAAAAGACTGACCTAGTTTTAGGCACTTGTAGCATCTCAGTGTAGAAGAGAGAGGCTAGAAAGGTAAAAGGATGAAATATTATAGGGAAGAATGTATTGTCTTGAGAAATCAGTGGGAGAACTGTCCCCATTGACTTTTCTTCTTAGGGCAGAAAATAGGCATCTCCTGGGAGACAGAAGTGTACGTATGGCCATTTGAGATGTTTTTCCTTCCCTGTAAAAGGGGGAGAGATACTGGAATTGGCTTCCACAAATATTAACTGTCATGTGCAGGGCAATGTATTTAGCCTGGGAATATGAACACTGAAAAGCTAAGGATCCACTGCTGGAAAGATCATTGCCCATGTTATACTCAACAGCCTCCTGTCATCTGTTTCAGAGCAGAACCTGCCTGAATCACAATGTGGCTTCCGACTAGATCGCAGCACCATCGATATGGTCTTCACGGTGAGGCAAATGCAGGAAAAATGCCTTGAGCAAAACCTGAGTCTCTACATTGTCTTCATAGACCTGATGAAGGCATTCAACACAGTGAACAGGGACGCATTGTGGGTGATCCTCAGCAAGCTCAGTTGCCCAGCAAAATTCGTCAAACTGATCCAGCTCTTTCATGTCGACATGACAGGGGAAGTCCTATCTTTTGGAGAGACTTCCGATCACTTCAACATCTCCAATGGCATGAAACAAGGCTGTGTCCTCGCACCGGTACTATTCAACCTATACTTCACCCAAGTATTACAACATGCTGTGATGGATCTAGACCTGGGTGTCTACATCAAATACCAACTGGATGGCTCACTATTTGACCTTCGCCGCCTGACTGCAAAAACAAAGACAATAGAGAGACTCATCCTGGAAGCTCTCTTTGCAGATGACTGTGCTCTCATGGCCCACCAAGAAAATCATCTCCAAACCATTGTGGACAGGTTCTCCACCGCAACAAAACTGTTTGGCCTGACCATCAGCCTCAGCAAAACAAAGGTGCTGTTCCAACCTGCACCAGGGAGACCAACTAACCAGCCTTGCATTACAATCAATGGCACGCAGCTTTCCAACGTCAACACTTTCAAGTACCTGGGCAGCACCATGGCCAACGACAGGTCCCTAGACCACGAGATCAATGCCAGGATCCAAAAGGCCAGCCAGGCACTCGGGCGGCTGCACTGCAAAGTCCTCCAACACTGCGGTGTAAGCACTGCGACGAAGCTCCAAGTGTATAACGCAGTGGTCCTCAGCTCGCTCCTGTACGGTTGTGAGACATGGACACTGTACCGAAGAACATGAAACAGCTGGAGCAATTCCACCAACGCTCCCTCCGGTCAATCATGAGGATCCGATGGCAGGACCGAATCACCAACCAGGAAGTCCTCGACAGAGCCAACTCCACCAGCATCGAAGTCATGGTCCTCAAAACCCAGCTATGATGGTCTGGACACGTCATCCACATGGACCCACAGCGAATACCAAGACAGATATTCTATGATGAACTGTCAGCTGGACTCAGGAAACAAGGCCAACCAAAGAAAAGATTCAAGGATCAGCTAAAGTCAAACTTGAAGTGGGCTGGCATGACACCAAAGCAACTAGAACTCGCTGCCTCTGACAGAAGCAGCTGTTGTACCCACATTAACCATGCCGCCACCACCTTTGAAGATGAGCGACGTTGACGTCTTGCCGCTGCGTGTGAATGCCGACACCAGGCCACACCCGCATCTCCCGTTACAACTGGAGTCCCGTGCCCCATGTGCCACAAACTGTGCGCCTCAGCCTTTGGACTCCAAAGCCACATGAGGGTACATCAATAGATGATAATGCACAAAGACAATTGTCATTCTCGGTCACCGAGAGACTACCACTACTAGGGTTGGGGGGAGTTGGGGAGAAAATCATTTTGGAGGGTTAAAAATTCTTCTTTGTGGGTGGTTTCTAAGTTCACAGTTACCAAGAACTCAGTTTATACTTTCTGGGTGCTTCAGTTCCAATAAATGGTCTTTTGAGAAGATACTTTGGCATGTATGAGAGTATGAGCGAGGAAAGAAAGGAAAATGGTGATCTAGGTGTAGCGTCTTTGAGAAATAAGGGAGAATGATCCAGGGGTCATTCTATAGCCTACTCATAGCATACTATCTAGCACCATTTTTATTGGGTGAAAATTTTTTGAGAGACTTCCAAAGAGGAAATGTGTACTAAACAAAGGAGGCAAAGCAAGAGTCTGGAAGCGACTATTCTCTCTCCCCCTCTAATCCCAGTGAATGGGCTGGGTGAGAGAAAAGTGTTGGAGAGAAAAGCTGGAGAAAGAGAAAAAACAAGGTCACTGAGGGTGGCCACATGTCTTTGATGGCTAATAGGTGGAATGTGAGAGGGAGGCATTAGTCTGAAAAGAAGGTTGTTTGAACTGGAATTCAAAGGACACAGTGGAAGAGTTAGGATTGGATATAGGACATAGGCTGGTTTGGGTTGGGAGAAATGGAAGAAACTGGAGAGGGTGGGTGACTGCTTCCTTCTAAATGGCCACTGATAAATTATAGGAATGTTGAGAAAAACAGCAAGTTAATAGTGGACATTAGATGAGGAGAAAAATCTACTAGCTCCAAGCTTTGTTGAAAAAAAATTGAGCTCAATATTATGTTCTTCACCTTAGAGGCAGGCAAAGAAGGGGTGGGATGAGGCATTGGAAGTAGAGTGGGCATTGTTCCCCGAACCCTCAGGAGATGTTTGGATGGAGAACTGACCTAGAGCTCAAGGTTTCAACCTGGATTGGTCCAAGTGTAGGTGAGTTTGCTTTTCCTCTCCTAGAACGGGTGATATATGGGCTGGGAGATGAAGTATTGAGGAAAAGTCTCATCCTCAGCTTGACATAAGGCCCTGATGGTAGACAACAGTATATTTTAGCATAACGGTTCTTAAACTTCTTTACCTTAGGACCCCTTAAGAGATTTTGAGGACCTTAAAAGAATTTTTGTTTATGTGGATTATTTCTACCATTATTTATCATTTTAGATATTAAGATGGATAAAGTTTTAAAATATTTATTCATCTAGATAACAACATACACATTAACAGAAATAAAATATTTTATGAATAATAACTTTTCGAAAACAAAATTTTTGCGACAAGATTGGTTGCTAATTTACCTTTTTGCCTATCTTTTTTTTTTTTATATCTGACTTGATAGAAGACAATTGGATTCTCATATCTGCTTTTGCATTCAATCTGTTGTGATAGGTTGTTTTAGTTGAATTATACTCAGAAAATTTGGTCTTACCCAGATAGGTAGAAAAAGGAAGGTGTCTATTAATAGTCTTTTCAGATAATTACAGATTTACTTTGATACTACGCCCAAAACTCAAGTGGTGGTTTGTTAAGGTTAGTTGCATAAATCTAAGACCATATCAAAGAACTTTTCATTCTCTGTTTTTATGAAAACCCATTCACCTCTATTATACTTTTAGTGATTTTTTTTAAACCCTTACCTTCCATCTTGGAGTCAATACTGTGTATTGCTTCCAAGGCAGAAGAGTGGTAAGGGCTAGGCAATGGGGGTTAAGTGACTTGTCCAGGGTCACACAGCTGGGAGTGTCTGAGGACCTCCCATCTCTAGGCTTGGCTCTCCATCCACTGAGTCACCCATCTTCCCCCTCATGATTTTTTAACAGTAGGCATTGGTCATTTGGAAAACATTGGTTCACTCAGTTATACAGATTGTCTTGGTGTGGGCACATTTCATAATGTGTAATATAAGAAAATCACATTCATTAATATGACCATCTGAAAAGTCTGTATTGGGAAAGTGTCAGACGCACAGTAGCAGATCCAAGCCTTCCAAAATTCTCATTTTTCTTGAAAGCTTGAATTTCATCATTGCCAGCAAATATTTTCAGTTGTTTTCCTTGAACTGACACTTGCTTTATGTTTGAGAAAATGTCTGCCACCTACCCAAGTCTGAATAACCACAATTTATCCATTGTTCTTTGAAGTAAAAATGGTGTTCTGTGAAAAAGGAGGCTGGCTCAGTTTAGAATTCAAACAATAAAGAGAATAAATTCTTCACTTTGATCAGCCATTAGACTTGAGTGTCATGAAAGGACTATATTTAAGCTTCCATTTTCTCACACAATATAAAAATATGTGGACATGGGGTAGTGATTTGATAAAATTCATCATTTTTATTGTTCAATCAAGGGCATTCGTAAGTGGGGTGTGTGTGTGTGTGTGTGTGTGTGTGTGTGTGTGTGTGTGTGTGTGTGTGTGTGTGACTGATTGAATTTCAGCTCAAAAGAGATCTAACAAATAAATGATGTTATGGTACCCGAGGTGGTTGTTAGGCTCAACAAAGAGACAAAAAGTGGAGGAGATATGCAGGTAGTTGGGGGAATAATACCAATATTTGCATTTATGATGTATATTTAATTTAATTTTGTACATTGAGATATATTCATTGCTTTAGATTCTGAGTAATGTTTCAGTTGTACTATTTTGCTGTTTATATTTATTTGCTTATGTGTTATAGCTATGAAGGTACTATAGCTAACATTTGAGAGCCATGCATTGTTGTAATTTGTTTATTTGCTAATGCTAATCCTGTTTGTTGCTGACTATCTGTTAGCCTATTGATATTTTGTTGCTAGCTTTACATTATCTCCTCCTTTCAAGACTCCATCCAAAGTACAAGTCCTAATTATCAGTAGGTATGGCTTAAAATCTGCAGGATGGTTTTCTATGCTGATATATGCATGCAAAATGTTCTGCATGTAATATAAAGTAGCTGCTGTCAAGTATTACTTTCCATTGAGCTGTGTCTATTGTAATGGCCATTGACCATTGGGACAAGATGTAAGTAGTACTAATAGGATGGTTACTTGGGATTTGGGAATAAGTGTTAGTGTTTACTGTATTTTGGTGCTTGTGATGTATACATGCAGATTTCCAGTACAGTGACATAAAAGTAATTAAAGGCAGAGACCAGCCACCAAGGGAAAAGATATGGGGATTGGCTGTATTCCCTCCATGAGTCCTGCCTAGGGATGGGATGGAGTCAGAATCATTGAGCCTCCTAAGCTTTGCTCCTTTGCCTTCCTTGACCTTGGGGAACCCTGTCTTAGTCTCCACTCACCTGAACCACAGTTACTGAATTACACATTGGGGACCTTAACTATTTTCTGAGAGGGAAGCAGGAATGATGGATGATGGGAAAGGAAGAGAACACACATCTATTAAATATTAACCACATGCTAAGCACTGGGCTAAGTGTTATGCAAATAATATCTATGTCTCTATATTTTTCCACATTTTAATTCTGGGTGTCTAAATCTTGTGGGGGCTGAGGATTAACTGGGAGCAGTGAATTGTGCTGGATGAATGGGAGCAAAGCCTAAAATAGAAATATAGAAAATTCTGTGTTTTTCTATTTTATCACTTTTTCATCCCCATGATGAGACTTGGGATAGTAGAGAGGTTAAAAGCTGATTTGAAGAAGAAAGCGTAAGTAGTGTGGCTATAGTAGGGGAAACAGGCCAGGTGATTGCCAGTCTTGAGAGCCCTCTCCCTCTCTCCGTACTACCCTCTTTGTTCTATCTGGAGTGTAACACCGATGAATGGGATTGAATATGAATGACACACTAGTTAAATAGGACATACTACAGCAGTCCCTGCTCATCTGTCTACCTCTAAATAGAATACCTGATTTTCCTAGGAAAACAACAACAACAATAACGTAGCTAGTAGGTGAGTTTGTAATCTGGTTTAAAACAAAACAAAAAAACTCAAGAGCCCCACTTGGTGATTAACTCGGGTGGTGCATTCTGAGCTAATTCAAATCCTTTGGCTGGATTTTTAACCTGTGAGAAAGCATAGTAAAAGCCATTGCTCCCAAGTTACAGCACCAATAGGGGTATTCACTCATATGTTCATATATTGTCAACCTAGGGTCATCCATCTGAATATATGCCACTTTGTCCAACATTGATCATTTTTATGACTTGGAATTGTTAGTTAATTAGGAAGTTGGGTTAATTAACAAATAATCTATTACAGAATCTCTTACATTCTTACACTGTGAAAACGGGAATTCAATAGAATTCAATCACCAGTATGAAGCATTTGCTACAGGGTACGTGATGATAGGTGGGGGGATACAAACTCTGAAGAAACAGAGCCTGACCACAAAGAAATGACGTTCCTTGTATTCACAGATGATTGAAAACAAGATCATTTTAGGAGAGTGCTAATGATAAGGGGCCAGAGATCAGAGAGAGCTTTGTATAGGCTATAATATTTATATTCCCTTTTGCTGTTTTTCAGTGGTGTCTCTAAATCTTGGTGACCTCATTTGGGGTTTTCTTGGCAAAGAAACTGGAGTACTTTGCCATTTCCTTATCAAGCTCATTTTACAGATGAGAAAACTGAGGCAAATAATATAAAGTGACTTGCTCAAGGTCATAGAACTAATAGTCTGAGGCTAGATTTGAACTCATGAAGATGAGTTTTTCTGACTTCAGGCTCACAAGTCTATGTCACCTAGCAGCCCTTTACCTACCTTATGGTATTTGAGGATATAGCTTTGTGATTCTTAGTACAACTTAGGGCACAAAAGTATTAGTAAACTTGCTTAAAACATTTTATTTGATAACTACATTTCTATATACTTGTTTTCTTTCAAATCCTATGCATAATAATACAGGACAATTCTGAGGGCCTTCTGAGAAAGAACACTATCCACATCCAGAGAAAGAACCGTGGGAGCAGAAACACAGAAGAAAAACAACTGCTTGATCACATGAGTCCAAGGGAATATGATTGGGTATGTAAACTCTAAATGATCCACTCTAGTGCAAATGTCAATAACATGGAAATAGGTTCTGATCAATGACACATGTAAAATCCAGAGGAATTGCGCATTGGCTGGGAGAAGGTAAGGAGGGGAGGGAAAGAACATGAATCATGTAACCATTGAAAAATATTGTAAATTAATTAATTAAATAAAAAATTTCAACATTGTACACAGAGACTGATACACTGTAGTACAATCAAATGTAATGGACTTCTCCATTAGTGGCCATGCAGTGATCCTGAACAACTTGGAGGGATCCATAAGAAAGAACACTATCCACATTCAAAGGAAAAACTGTGGGAGCAGAAACACAGAAGAAAAACAACTGCTTGATCACATGGGTCGAGGGGGATATGATTGGGGATGTAGACTCCAAATGATCACCCTAGTGCAGATATCAACAACATGGAAATAGGTTCTGATCAAGGACACATGTAAAACCCAGTGAAATTGTGGGTCGGCTATGGGAAGGGTGAGAGGAGGAGAGGGGAGGGAGGGAAAGAATATGATTCTTGTAACCAAGGAATAATGTTCTAAATTGACTAAATAAAAAAATAAAATAAAATGAAGATGCTAAGTAAAAAAAAATGTTTAATTTAATTTAAAAATAAATAAATAAAAATGTTCAAACCTAAGGAATAAAAACAAATCCTATGCATGGAGAAGGGGTTTATGGACTTCCCTATACTGCCAAAGGAGTCCATGGCATGAAAAAGGGGGAGTAGCTCTGCCCTAGGATGAGTTCAGTAATCCTCTCATGACGAGACAGATTCTTTGGGACGAAGAGAGATGGTTCTGGGAGGAATTGGAGTGCTTTGTCAGATGGACAGGTGACAGTGCTCAAATGTTCACTTTGGGTTTAGGATCTTAGGGAGAAGGAATGTGGAGACTTGCAACATAGTTAACCCCATTGCTAGTGACTAGATTTTCTTGGAGAAGAAGAGTATTCAGATTCCTACTTTCTGGACAAGCTTGTGTAAGGCCTTGGTTGGCAAAATTTAGTGGCAAAGGACAGTAATCTTAGTGAGAAGGAGGGACTTAGGACATAACAATGGCTAGCATTTATTTATATAGTGCTTTAAGGTTTTCAAAGTGCTTTTCAGATGATTTTATGATATTCCTAACATAATCCAACCCATAGGTGCTGCCTGATTTCCTGGGTTAGAAGGATTGAAAGACCTGTTGGACTGGTTGGTAACGGACAAGGGCCATTACCAAGTGCTTGAGTGTTTTCCATGAAACAGGGAGAACTTGGGCCACTTGGGAGCCAGAAGGGATTCTCTAAACATGCCATCCAGGGAGATCCCAAGTGCCACCTTTTGTAATTTCTATGTGGGTTGTTCAGGGAATTTTCCAAATCTCTGCTAAGTTTGGACAAGTCAAAGTTGTTTTTCTACAAGCAATAATCTAGAATCACAATGGAGATCATGTTTTTGAAGTAAATGTTGCTACATTTCTGAAAAGAACACTGGGTTATTTTGACATTTCATGACCCCGGAGCTTGAGTTGAAGCAAAAAGAAGTTGCCTACCCCATCACAAACAGCTTAGGTTTGTGTTCTTGTTGCTTAAATTATTCCTCCCAAAAGGGAAAACATTGCAACTTAAGGTGTTTTTCTTTAAAAACAAACAAACAAACAAAAAACCCCTCACAATAAGATTCAAGAGGAAATATCCAACTCTTAGCCTGAGAAGGCAAATGATACAGCT
Source organism: Monodelphis domestica (assembly GCF_027887165.1). Classification (NCBI taxonomy): domain Eukaryota; kingdom Metazoa; phylum Chordata; class Mammalia; order Didelphimorphia; family Didelphidae; genus Monodelphis; species Monodelphis domestica. Next base: position 340,382,441 of record NC_077230.1, read on the forward strand.
GCTGGGAAGAAACCCAGAGGAAATAGGGACTGCCATTGGCTGTGACCTCAGATATCTGCAGTCATTTGATGGCCCCTGGATGGAGTGGGGCCAGGGCCACCAAGGACTCAGAGGATATGAGGTCCACTCCTAAAAAATCAGTGACTGTTTCACCAGGATTTTGTTGTTCTCTCTCCATTTTAACAGTATTTTATTTTGAATATTGGATTTTATTGTATATCATATGGTTGCTCTCTCTCTCTCTTTCTCTCTCTCTCTCTCTCCACCTCCCTCTGTCTCTCTCTCCTCCTCTCCCGCTGTCTCTGTCTCTCTGTCTCTGTCCCTCCCCCTCTGTCTGTCTCTGTCTGTCTGACTCACTCTCCCTCCTCTCCCTCTCTCTCTGTATGTGCATATACCTTTTGGTCTGAATGATTTCACTGGAAAATTCTGCATACATGTATTTTAAGACAATAAATAGTAATCCAAGTAAATATGATAATGCAAGGGGAAAAAAATCTCAGTTTTCTCAACAATCTTCAAAAGTAGGTGCTATTATCCCAATTTTACAGATGAGGTATCAGTAGCATTTGCAAAAACAGCTTTCCCAGGGGCACACAGCTAAGTATCTGCAGGTAGATTTGAAATTGGTTCTTCTTGACTTCAAGTCCTGTATTGTATCCACTGAGCCCCCCAGCTGTCCCTAGACTGGTAGTAACTGGACCATCTCTACTGGGATGGGAGCAGCTGTAGTGGTTCAAGGACTAATGGGGGGGCCTGGCTTGTAAGATCAGACTGTTGATGCTGATTTCTGGTAACAGCAGTCAGAGAGAGAGACCCCAAATGGCCTCTGCTAGAAATTGTCCAGAACTTCAAGAGATGCTTTCTGGGAGCCTGTCTGATAGGACTGAGAAAGACTGTCCATTTCAGGGAGGCATCTGCTTTCTGGAGGGTGTTTATTATCTGGGTGTTCTGGTGAGTGTTCCATTTTGTTTTCTTTGACTGTTAGTGCCATACTTCTCAGTGATTTTCTGGGCAGAGGTTATCAACCAGAGAAAAGAGGAATTTCAAATAAACTCCTGGGGAGGGCTGGGGAACCTCTTGACATGAGGCTTGGAATGGCTGGGCCACTTTCTCTATGTTCAGTGAAGACTGGTGAAAGACAAGTGTGGAATGATCAGCCTTAGCATCAAACTTATCAGAACACACACACACACACACACACACACACACCCCTAATTGGGGATGAAGTATCAGTCTGGGGACTTTTCTGACATCCTAATAGGATAGGCATGAGCCTCCAGTACAGTAACAATCTATCATCTCAGCCTAAGTCTGTTTTCTGTTAATAACCTTATAGTGTTTTAGAGTTTGCAAAGTGCTTTACAAAGATTTCATTTGATCCTCAATATGACCTGAATTGGGGACTGCAAGTATTAATTCCATTTTATAGAGGAGGAAAAAGATGCCCAGAGGTCAAGTGACTGTCATGGTGAAATAGCTGAGAAGCCTCACAGGGAGGATCCACAGGCAAATGTCTCAGACTGACTTAGAGAGCACACTTTCCTGCTTGCCAGTCTAGGTACCCATCTCAGAACCAGTTTCACAGGATCTAGGAGCTGGGTGTTAGAGACCAGTTTATCCAATCTATAAACTCATGCTGCAAAAGAAAAAGTTGATGTTACCAGATATAAAAAATGGTCATTTAGGAATAAAATTAAAATCCCAATGAAAATTCTTATAGTGCGAGTGTAAATAATTGGGTAATAATGTAGACAATCCACTTGAGAAACAAAAGAAAAGACCTGTGGAGGGTTTGGTCTATTCCTTCTCTCTCTTTTGTGGGTAGAGGAAAAATTCCCAAAGGCCTTTGGCAAGAATTAGCCCATCTGCGTAAGGATGGCACCATGGAGAAGATAAGGCATTGGCAAGAAGGGAGACAACGGAGGAGTACACAGTAATTGGGATCTGGTTGAGATTGGGCATCAGAAATTTGTACAAGACCTTGTCAACCTGCTCATGTGACTTCTCCAGAGGCATTCAGGAACATTTGAACAGCACCAGAAAAAGTAGTTTTGGTAGGTCAAAATTGAACCAGTAACTAAAGTGAGTCTAGAACAAAGATAATGGTTTGGGAGTGTGGGAAGGGTGTCTAGAAGTGACAGCAGATACTCTGGCAGGAGGGATGAGACAAAAATATAAAAAGCAGACCCAAATCTATGATATAAGTAAAAGCCCCCCACACACCTCTATAGGTCCTGTGGCCATTATAGTACAGTAATTGCTATTCATTCATTCATTAATTCAACAACATTTGAACATGTTCAAAGTGCCAAATAGGTACAGGGTACTATGTTAATAATGGGAGGAAGTAGAAAGATAATGATAACATGGTGCCTCCTTTTATGGAACGAATAATTTACCAACCTTGAGACATCAAAAAACAGTTGTAGGACATCCAACAGCCTTTTTGGTTAAGAAGGCAGGGAATACTATGATTGAAAAAAATTCTGCCTATTAATACTGAATTTTTAAAAAGCTTTTGGGGACTTTGAGCTTTTTTGGTTGTCCAGAAAGGCTCATTTAAAAAAAAAACTTTTTAAAAACTAAAAGTATATTTTCCCATCCTTTCATTTTCTCCCCTGTTGGGGGGAGGGGGAAGCAAAACAATAGAGTATTGGCCTAGTCCCAAAATATGCCTTAATCTGCATTCTGGGCTTTTTTGAAGCAAATATTTTGTAACTCTAAAATGTTACAGAAATATTATACTGTACTCTTTAATTTTTCAACTTAATATGTCTTATTCCATTTATAATTTTATTTTGTAACTAATTTATAACTAATTTTTATAATTATTTGTTTTATAATTTAAAATTTCTTATATGTAATACCTGAAAATAATTTTAAGTTAGTATTTCTAGAGGCAACTGGTGGAGCAATGGATAGGGCTCTCTGGGCCTGGACTCAGGAAGACCTGAATTCAAATATGACCTTAAGATATTTCCAGCTGTATGGTCCTGAGAAATCGCTCACTTTAATCTCTGCTTCAGTTTTCTCAATTCAGTTCCTCTGCTTTCTTAAGCGGCTACCTTGAGAATCATATGGCATAATATTTGTGAAGTGCTCTGTCCAGGAGCTGGCACATAGTAGTTACTATATAAAATACTTATTTCTTTTTCCCCTCTCCCTTTAAAAAATAAATTTTATTAATTTAGTTTTTATAACACTAATATTTTCTGATGTCTCTCTTTTCTTCATAGAGAGCCATCCTTTATAATAAGAATTTAAATTGTATTTAATTTTAATAAATTTATTAAAATTTTAAATATGGCACTATTTAAATTGATTTGAATTTTTAAATAGCTGAGTTACAAATCAGTCAACAATCATTTATTAAGGGCTTGCTATGCTTGAGGCACTGTAGAGTACCAGGGATACAAATGTAGTCCTTGGCCTCAGGTAGCTCAAAGTCTAAGGGAGGAGATGGCAGATAAATGTATGTATGGGATAGATGCAGAGTAAATGGGAGATAATCTCAGAAGGGAAGAATTAAGGGATTGAGGAGAGAAGAGAAACCAATTCAGAGAGATAGCCCAAACATGGAAAAATCTAGTACTTGTGGCACTGGTCTCCACCTCCTCAAAGGAGAGAGAAGGTCCCTTCTCATGCCTCTTCATAACAATTTCCCAGCCTTGAGATTCAGTGCTAGGTCATTCATTTCCTGTCCTGCTGGATGGTTTCTAAAATTCTCTGCTCCTCATACCAGTCCTATGAAGGAGGCAGATCAGACAGTAGCACTCCTCTTCTAAAGGCCAGAACACTGGCTTACGAGGGTTTAGGAATTTGCCAGAGGTCCCGTAACTGCCATGTCTGAGTTGGTATGAGACCCTGCTCTTGTGATCAAGAAATCCAGCCCTTCTCCGTGCACTACACCCACATATTGGCCTTATGGCAGGACTTTTTGGTGGTTGGGTGAAGCATGAGTTTTGTGATCAAGGAGCCCTTGATGAGCCTCCATCATGGCATGTGGCCCATGAGGGAATCTCTGCTTGGTTGCCAGACATGGAAGTCCCCCCTCATTCTTAGGCTCCTGAGGAAGAGAAGCCACTTCCTGAAGAGGCATCAAGGATTTAATATCTCTCCCCAGGAAGGAGACTCCATCCAATATCAGTATCACTTACCTGAGAGTCCTCCAGAACTATGGGAAGGGAAGTAGAATCAGGGGCCACTGGGGAGGGAGGAAAGGCTGGCGTTGCTTAGCAACTGCCAGTCTAGATCCTGACACTTGGAAGGAAAGTGTGGTTAGGTGAGCAGTTGGTCAAGGGAGGATCTGGGATGGGAGGGGGTGAAACCCAGGCACAGTAGGGGACAGGAACTGTGTCTGGCTTGAGAAATGGTTACGGGTGGCACTTGATTTCCACCTTGTGTATGTGTGTTCCCCTTGGGAAGTGTCCCTTTCCCATCCCCCCTTGTTTCCCCCCGAATCCCTTTACATAGACTGTGTCTACAGGTTAAATGCTATCAGGATCCTGGGACTCAATTTGGGGGGAAGACTTGAGCTCTGCCAGGCTGTTGCCCTCAGAATGAGGGTTAGGGTGGGGGTACTGAGAAAGGTCTAAGCCTTCTAATTCCCATCCTGAATCATATTGTATTACCTGGGAGGGGTTCATGGCATTCTCAGTCATAAAATATCCTGAAGTCGATTAGGTTCTCTGAAGAGCGACCTGGAGCACAGCTAGGCTGTAGGTATTGTTTAAGTTTAGGGTGGGATGAACCAGAAAGGATCACACCCCTGGGGCCCTGAGCTACTGCTGTCAGGAATCAGGAGGGAGAAGAAGATGGGGCTGGAGCGGAATTACCCTTTTTCTTACTTATCTGTATCCTGCCCTTGCCAATACTACTTTGTGCTGAGAGAGAGAGAGACAGAGACAGAGACAGAGACAGAGACAGAGACAGAGAGACAGAGAGAACGCTCAGATCCTCTCCCTGAGCTACGGGAGAAACAGCTCTCTTTTCCTCCCATTCTGCCACTTCATGTATCTTCTCTTCCTTTTCTCACCTCTTCGTATTTTCTTCCTCTTTTGCCCCTTTTCTCCGTCTTGAATGATAATCCATTACTAGAATTTTAAGGGGAAACTATATGGCTCAGTAGATAGAGAGCCAGGTCTAGAGATCGGAGGTCCTGGGTTCAAATGTGGTCTCAGACACTTCCTAGATGTGTGACCCATTGCCTAGCTCTTACTACTCTTCTGCCTTGGAACCCAATACATGGTATGGCTTCTAAGACAGAAGGTAAGGATTTAAATACTTGTTTAGAAATAGTCATTCCTCTCCTTTCTTTGGTACTCTCTGGTTTTCAGGTATCAACTTGGGTCCTCTTAAACTCGACTCACATAACCACAAACCTTATCTAATAATTTCTGGGGTTGCACAGGTATGCCGGCTATTACAACACTGGTGGAATTGTGTGTTGGCCCAATCATTTTTTAAAAAATCCTTACCTTCCATCTTAGACTCAATTCTGTGTATCGCTTCCAAGGTAGAAAAGTGGTAAAAGCTATTGAGATCTGTAGTGCCAGTATCATTACCCCTTTTTACAGATGGGGAGACCAAGACTTGTAAAGGTAACAAGTTCCTTCGATTTAAGTGTTTAAGTGTTCCTGCGATCTCCAGGTTATCCCATCAAGTTACTGGCGATAGTATCTGTTGATGCTTGGACAAGGAGTATTTGCTACAATCTGGAGAGGAGATTGGAGGGAGAGTCAAACTACTGAAGTGATGATGTAATACAGGGTATAGATTATACAGGGACAAAGTGTAGCTCAGGTTCTTGACCAAGAATTGCTGCCTAAATCATTCAGCTGGGAAGAAGCTAGGGCTTCAGAGTCCAAGAAAGAGGGTCCAGTCATTTCTGATGATTGGGACCACCTTTGAAGCAGTACGTTAAACCTTGGGTTCTTTTTTAGTGTTTGCTATGCTTATTCCCTGCCTCCTCCCCCATTTTATTGTAAAGATGGAAAGCAAAGACCATTCACACATCCAATTTTTTTTTTAAAGTTTTAAAAGTATTTTATCATTGAATTTAATTTAGCCTCCATGAACTTATAAGTATTTCTAAATATAGGCATATGAATAAGAAAATGAAAAACAAAATTTTCATTTCAAATTTTATTTGAGGTGAAATAAACTCACCACAAACTTGTTATTTATGATTATTAGCTTCATCCCTAGAAGGGAGAATATTGAAATTAGTTTAGTCACAGCTTATTGTTTTCATCATATCTTTCTGACCCTCTTTATGGTGTTCATAACATAAATTTGTTGCTGTTTTTATAGTATTTAAGTTATGGTTATTGCTTCATATTTGGTTCTTTGTCGTTCACTGTGTACCATTTATTTTTCTATATTTCTATGCATTCCTCAAATTCTTTGTTTCTTATGGCATCATAAGATTCCATTGCATTTATATGCCCAAATTTGTCCAACCATTCCCTAATTGCTAGGTTGTTCGCAATTTTTTTTGTTATAATTAATTCTCCAGGCAAAATTCTGTCTTTGGAAGGATAGTTATGAAACATATGAATGACTTATGAGAATATCCTCTATTGGAGAGGGAAAGCTCTTGATCAATGGGCTGAGGGATTGGGATGGATTGGGATCCCAACTCTGCACTCAAAAAAGTCACTCTCTATCCTTTAGATGTCCTGTGCAAACAAAGGTATGCAAGGATATGCATAGGACAGGGTTAACAATATGAATTTATGAGAAATATGATTACTACAGTGAGATGCAGTCTTTAATAGAATAAAAAAGACAAAGGGCTGGTTCTTCCATTTTGGTTTTCTTTTTTTCCCCCTCAGTGCTCCCGATCCTCTGAGCTAATTTCCTTGTCCTTTCTACTTGGCTCTTCAGATTTCCACCAGAGTTTTAGGAGGGAAATGGTCCCATTTTAATTCTCTTCTCTCTGGGTTCTTCCTTCTTAAGGCAGATGCTAGGTGGCACAATGGATAGAGCATTAGACTTCGAGGCAGGAAGTCCCCAGTTCAAATTCTGATTTAGAACTTTATTAGGCTATGTGACTCTAGGAAAATCATTTACACAGTATCTGACTTATCTGTAAAATGGGAAAAACAGAAGTATTTACCCTTTGAGGATTGTTACAAGAATTAAATGAGATATTTGTAAAGTACTTTGATAATCTTAAACTGCCATGTAAATGTTAGCAATTATCATTATAAATCCTTAAAACTCCAATTATAGGGGGAAATTTTTGTCCTCTGTCCTTAATTACAGTTTAACTTCCCATTTTCCTAAACTGGAAAGAAATATAAATATGGCTTCCAGAAATACAGTACAGCTTCTTATTTGATTTAATTAGATTTTTAATGACTTTAGCCATGCTATATAAGGCATCCAATTCAAGTCTTGCCAGAAGGACTGTTAACATCTTTTCAATGTTGTTTGCCTTTTATAATCAAAAGGTCATCCTTGCTGTAACATCTTTCAAGAAAATCTTGTGTTTTTTGAAACATAAATAGGGGGAAATTTCCAGTTAGAGGAGAAAATATTTTAAGGTGGCATTTTGCTCTATGGAATCCTGTTTGTCAATAAAATTTGAACAGATTCCATTCAATTCATCAAATTTTTAAAGTACCTTCTATGTGCAAGGCACTGTTTTAGCAGCTGGGAATGTAAGACAAGAAAATTTACACTCTGAACAAATACGTCTTTAATTCTCTATACTTCTCAGTGAAACATTATATGGGGAAGTTTGCCTGTTTGCTTTTCTCATTTTTATAATCTCTCTCTATCCTATCTAACTCTAGATACCTATCTACCTATGGATATTGGCCCGATCTATAGATCTATAACTATAGGCATTTAACCTGTATCTATAGACATCTATATTATTTTACAGGGTTTCTAGAGGTTAGAAATTTGTAAGGATCAGTAATAGTTATTTTTTAAACCACTTACTGTAATGGTTAGAATGGGTGGTCACCAAAAATTGTAATTAACCCTTAAGTCACAAGACTGTTAATAGCTGGATTTATTAGTAAGAAAAAGAAAATAAGAGAGAAATATAGAAAGGAGGTGAAGAATTTCCTAACCTGATAATCCAGAGCCCAACAACTCAGTGTCTGTCTCTGAATCTCAGCCTCAGAAGCTTCCTCAAATGAGTTCCATCCCTTTTCATGATAGCAATTTGGTTTTGATTTTTGTCCTGACAATTTGATGGCCACTATATATTAAAAAGTTTTTCCCCATTTGTAGCCTTTTAGGTTATAATCCATTAAATTGGGACCTTATTTATTCAATGCTTTCCTTTTCAGCACCTATGACTGACTCTAAATAAAGAAAGAATTCACATCAGGTAATGTACTTGAGATGCAAAATGAAACATTTTATGTTGATTTACCATGTGCATTTTCTAAGGGTTTCATTTTGTCTTTTTTTAAACCTCTTCAAAGAGACAATAAATATTTGGTCATTGAAAAAATTTTTAGTAAATTTTGATGATAGATAGGCTTGAGGCTTATTTGCAATTTCACAGCTTTTGGCCTCTTATTTCTCATTTCTGAATCATTTTCACTGTTATATTTTTCTGTTTCTGTCTATTAAAATCACTGAGTATTAAAATAGGCTGATAACTATTTTCAGGAGCATATCTATTACTTAATAAAATTTCTTTGTGTTTAGCTTCTGCAGCATAGGTTTGCTATCTATTGGCTACAAATATTTTCATAGTCATCCTTTAAGAGAAAGAAATGCATCCATTTCAAAGTATCAGTGGAAAGACCACCGAATTCACAGTCAGAGGAGTTTAGTTTGAATAATGGTTCTGCTGTTCATTTTTGTGTGACCTCATGCATTAGGGTAGGAATTCCTCTGCTTACATGGGGCGCTGGGTTGACCTTTGGAAGACTTGGGCTCTGGCACTTACTAGCTGTCTGGTCAAGTTGCATAGCCTTCTTAAGCCTTGTTTTCCTCATTTGTAAGATGAAGATAATAATAAAGTGCTAAGTAAATGCTACGGTTATATTGTTATTATTACAAGATATGGTAAATATGTTATCAAATCATTATCATAACATTATTATTATTATTTCTTGATTCCTTTCTACCCTTCTTCCTTTTTTCTTATTTTAAAAATTCTCCTAGGATTTGGAACAATGAGTAAACCTAACGATAAGAAAACCATGATTAAGCTTTGCCCAGGTAAATGGGGACTTAGGGAAAAAAAGTAGCTCCGTTTAGTAGCAGACTACTTAGCTCACCTGCCATCCATTCAATAAATGATAATTTTCTAGACTATTGTTTGTGTGCAATGAATGTCCTCTGTTCAGTAGAGCAACTGCAACCAATAAAAAGATGAACCTGTTCCCCACCAACTCGGCCTAAGTTTAAAGGCCATAGCAGATATGGGTGTCTGAGAAAGATGGATGCAGTGACTCACACACACATACAGATAACTATAGGTGCTATATCTCCAGTTTTTTAACCCAGATTTCGATGGTTGTTTGTCAAGTTTGTCTAGCAACCTTGCAAAACAGGAATTAGAGCACTCACTGGAGGATATTTTGGGGGAGAGGGAGATACTCCAAATGTTCCATTAAAACAATGTTCCATAAAAAAGCATATCTTAAACAATAAAGGGGAGGGGCAGCTGGGTAGCTCAGTGGATTGAGAGCCAGGCCTAGAGACAGGAGGTCCTAGGTTCAAATCTGGCCTCAAACACTTCCCAGCTGTGTGACCCTGGGCAAGTCACTTAATCCCCATTGCATAGCCCTGACCACTCTTTTGCCTTGGAACCAATATACAGTATTGATTCCAAGTCGGAAGGTGAGGGTTATTTAAAAAAAAAAGATAAAGGGAATAGTGTCATATTGAGGAAAGGGTCCTAGACTCTCCCACCACTACTACTTTTGCTGTTGCTGATAGTAGTATAGGATAGTGGATAGAGAGTTGGCCTTGGAGCCTGGCCTGCCTCTGACTCACACTGGCTATGTAACATTGGTTGGGTGAGTCACCTACCTCTCGATGCCCCGGACCCCTGTCTACAGCTAGAAGGGGCAGGAAAAGTGCTTGCCTGCATTTATAGAGGGAATTTCCTGATCCCAATTAAATCTCAAATCTAGGCCCCAATTCTGTTGTTGGAGAGCAGGTTTAACTTTTCTAAGCACTTTCCCATCTGTCATCTCAATGCATTTTCCATTTGATTTTATTATAATTTCCATTAAAAAGAAATTTATTTTTGAGATCAGGTCTGCCCATCTCCAGGCTTGAAAATACAGAGGCCACTCCCAGACCCAGCCTTATCGATGGGCCTTTGCTCCACCTTAGGCAGCCAGATGGATCCCTTTGTTGGTGCTAGTTGTGGTACAGTTGTCTAACTGACTTAGACTAGAACTCCAGAACTCATGATCCACACACCTTAAGCTTTCCAAGAGCGGGAACTAAAGGGATGTGCCACTATGCCCACTTAATTATATATTAGAGAATTGGGCCCAGTTGAGGGGTTGGGAGTAGGACTTGATCAGTGCTATACAGAAAATTTGTATCGTAGCAGCACCCTATTCCTGGGATCCTAGTCCAAGGCTCGGCCTTGTGGAAGGGCAGCTTCCTATTGGGTTATGGATGTTGGAACCAGGGCAAAATGCCTTGGTGAGAGTCTCAGACCTTGATCTTCTCACCTTGATCCTTTCAGAAACACCACTGCTTTCACTGCCTAATGAGAATAATTCTTTTAATCCTGCGCTGCTGAACATGAGCAAAATTAAGGTGGTGAAGAAGGAGTTACAGCACCGATATCGGCGACATCGCATCTTAGCTTTCCTGCAGGGCCTGTACAGCTGCCACTGGAAACGCTACCAGTGGAGAGAGATAGAGATAGGTGCCTGTTGCTGTTTGAGGGTAAGGGCTGGTGGGGAAAGTACCTCCCCTCAAATGTAAAAGTCCCCCATCTCCCAAATCTGCTGGGGATAGCTTGGAGGGGGATGGTGAACAAAGTGACAAAAATGGGATATTTAGAGGTCCAAATCCTGCCACTACCCATCCTGGAGCAAGGACAAACACAGCTTCTGTCACATCATGAAGTCTCGAGAGTTGGAAGGGACCTCAGCCACCATCTGGTCCAATTTTTACTCAAAGAAAGACTCTTCACCACCCTGTTCCTGACAAATCTGGTCTGAGTCTGAAGACCTCCAAGGAGCCCACAACATCACAAGGCATCTCACTCCACTTGTTTGGTTAGACCTAATTGTTAGAAAATCTTAGTCAAACCTTAATTTGCATACTTACAGCTTCAACCCTGGGTTCCTAATTTTTTCTTAAGACCAAGCAGAACAAATTAAGTTGTTGGATCTGATAGCCTTTCAAATAATTGAAGACTTTTTTCATGTTCTGATACTGCTTCTCTTCTCCAGAATAAACCCCCTCATTTCTCTAACTGGTCCTCTTGGGGATGGAGCCAGAGATTTTTACCATTCTGGTTTTGCCTTCCTCTACATGTTCTTTAGCTTAGCAGTGTCCTTGCTAAAAGACATCTCTTCATGCCCTCTCAGTATTTGACCCTCTTTCCTCCTTTTTATCTCCCCTTCTTCTTGGAAGGAAGTATTTATCAATCACCTACTGTATGCCAGGCAGTGTGCTAAGCTCTTCACAGCTAACACCTTCTTTGAGCCTCACTACAATCCCTGGGAGGTAGCTGCTAAAATTATCCTTACTTTACAGATAAGGAAAATGAGGCCCAAAGATCAGGTGGCTTGTCTAGGGGAACATGGCTAGAAAGTGATCGAATTTAGTTTTGACCTTGAGTCAGGTCCAACTCTATCCATTGTACCACCTAACCATCTATTCCTTTTACTTCTCAATTCCACTTTTAATCAATCCCTTGCTACCTCTTCTTCATCCTCTCACTACTATCACAAAAGTAAAAGTAATGAACAAGTCCCTCTTACCCCTCATCTGGTACTGAGGACTACAGCTTCTCCAAAGAGGGAAGGGTCAGCCAATATTGCTATGCAGCCTGTTAGAAATGAAGGGATGGTGTTGAAAATTTGGACTTGTCACAACTGGAAGAGGCCATAGAGATTAGACAAAGTTCCTAAGCCTGCAGTTGAGGAATCTAAGTGACTTTTGCTCTCTGGCTGGGGAGCCTGGATGCATATCATGGGCATGCAGTCCAAGATCCCCAGTCTTTAGATCTAAGATGTTTCTCTTGTTGTACATTAGATTGAATGATATCTGAAGTCCTTTATTACTTCAACGTTCTGTGAAAATGAATGGTACTTAGCATTCATAAGACTAGTTCATGTTTATATTGTGCTTTATAAACACATCACATACAACATCATTTCATTGGTGCTTCATAACAGGGTAACCCATTTTATAGATGAAAAAACTAAGTCTGACAAAAAAATCTAATGGTCATGAGAAGGGAGATTTCTTTGTTTTTCCTGTGGTCAGATTACATCTGTAGCATCTATTTAGCTCAGTGCTATATTTTAAGGATACTGATAGAATATGGACCAGAGACTGTGTGATATGGATACTAGTTGCATGAACTCCCAAATGTAGCCATGGGCCCCCATGGAAGTCAGTCTAGTGAAGCCTGTGAGCCTCATCTCTGTTTTTATTTCTCAATATTCAATATTTTATTTTTCTCCTCTATTTTACTACCTGTAAAAGTCTTTTTGTGCTTTTTTATGCTATGTAATTTACCACCATTGTACCTTTTTCCCTTCCCCTTTCTCTTAGTGCATCCCTCTTTCTCATCCCTTAATTTTATTTTTATATATCATCATTATATTTAACTCACATCCATGACCATGACTATGTTTAGTACTTCTAATTACCCTAATAATGATAAATTTCTTAGAAGTTATAAATATCATCTTTCCATGTAGGAATATAAACAGCTTAATCTTATTAAACTTAAAATTAAGTTAACCTTCTTAAATTCCTTCTGATTTCTCTTTCCTGTTTACCTTTTTTTTTTAAACATTATTTTATTTGGTCATTTTCAAACATTATTCCTTGGAAACAAAAGATCATTTTCTCCCCCCACCCCCCAACACCCCTCCCATAGCCAACGTGCGATTCCACTGGGCATCACATGTGTCCTTGATTTGAACCCATTTTCATGTTGTTGGCATTTGCATTAGGGTGTTCATTTAGAGTCTCTCCTCAATCATGTCCCCTCAACCCCTGTAGTCAAGCAGTTGCTTTTCCTCGGTGTTTTTACTCCCCACAATTTGTCCTCTGCTTGTGGATTGTGTTTTTTCTCCTAGATCCCTGCAGAATGTTCAGGGACATTGTATTGACATTAATGGTGAAGTCCATTACATTCGATTGTACCACAGTATATCAATCTCTGTGTACAAGGTTCTCCTGGTTCTACTCCTCTCACTCAGCATCACTTCCTGGAGGTTGTTCCAGTCTCCATGGAATTCCTCCACTTTATTATTCCTTTGAGCACAATAGGATTCCATCACTAACATTTACCACAATTTGTTCAGTCATTCCCCAATTGAAGGGCATCCCCTCATTTTCCAATTTTTGGCTACCACAAAGAGCACAGCTATGAATATTCTTGTACAAGTCTTTTTCCTTATCTCTTTGGGGTACAAACCCAGCAGTGCTATGGCTGGATCAAAGGGCAGACAGTCTTTTATCACCCTTTGGGCATAGTTCCAAATTGCCCTCCAGAATGGTTGGATCAATTTACAACTCCACCAGCAATGAATTAATGTCCCAACTTTGCCACATCCCCTCCAGCATTCATTACTTTCCTTTGCTGTCATGTTGGCCAATCTGCTAGGTGTGAAGTGATACCTCAGAGTTGTTTTGATTTGCATCTCTCTGATTATCAGAGATTTAGAGCACTTTTTCATGTGCTTATTAATTGTTTTGATTTCTTTGGCTGAAAACTGCCTGTTCATGTCCCTTGCCCATTTATCAATTGGAGAATGGCTTGATTTTTTGTACAATTGATTTAGCTCTTTATAAATATGAGTAATTAGACCTTTGTCAGAGGTTTTTGTTATGAAGATTGTTTCCCAATTTGTTGCTTCCCTTTTCATTTTGGATGCATTAGGTTTGTTTGTACAAAAACTTTTTAACTTTATATAATCAAAATTGTGTATTTTACATTTTGTGACTCTTTCTATGTCTTGCTTGGTTTTAAAGTCTTTCCCTTCCCACCAGTCTGACATGCATATTATTCTGTGTTCACTTAATTTACTTATAGTTTCCTTCTTTATGTTCAAATCATTCACCCATTCTGAGTTTAGCTTGGTGTAGGGTGTGAGGTGTTGATCCAAACCTAATCTCTCCCACACTGTCTTCCAGTTTTCCCAGAAGTTTTTGTCAAATAGTTGGTTTTTGTCCCAAAAGCTGGGGTCTTTGGGTTTGTCATAGATTGTCTTGCTGAGGTCACTTACTCCAAGTCTATTCCACTGATTCTCCTTTCTGTCTCTTAGCCAGTACCAAATTGTTTTGATGACCACTGCTTTATAATAGAGTTTGAGATCTGGGACTGCAAGGCCACCTTCCTTTGTATTTTTTTTTCATTACTTCCCTGGATATCCTTGATCTTTTGTTCTTCCAAATGAACTTTGTTATGGTTTTTTCTAAATCAGTAAAATTTTTTTTGGAAGTTCAATGGGTATAGCACTAAATAGATAAATAAGTTTGGGTAGGATGGTCATTTTTATTATATTGGCTCATCCTACTCATGAGCAGTTAATGTTTTTCCAATTGCTCAAGTCTAGTTTTAGTTGTGTGGAGAGTGTTTTGTAATTGTGTTCATATAGTTCCTGTGTTTGTTTCGGGATATAGATTCCTAAGTATTTTATTTTGTCTAAGGTGATTTTGAATGGGATTTCTCTTTCTAGTTCTTGCTGCTGAGCTGTGTTGGAAATATATAGAAATGCTGATGACTTATGAGGGTTTATTTTGTATCCTGCAACTTTGCTAAAGTTGTTGATTATTTTGACTAGCTTTTTGGTTGATTCTCTAGCATTATTTAAGTAGACCATCATATCATCCACAAAGAGCGATAACTTGGTCTCCTCCTTGCCTATTTTAAAGCCTTCAATTTCTTTTTCTTCTCTAATTGCTACTGCTACTGTTTCTAGTACAATGTTAAATAATAGAGGTGATAATGGACATCCTTGTTTCACTCCTGATCTTATTGGGAATGCATCTAGTTTATCCCCATTGCAGATGAAGTTAGTGGATAGTTTTAGATATATATATTGTTTATTATTTTTAGGAAAGACCCTTTTATTCCTATGCTTTCTAGTGTTTTTAATAGGAATGGGTATTGTATTTTATCAAAGGCTTTTTCTGCATCTATTGAGATAATCATGTGATTTTTGTTGGTTTGCTTATTGATATGGTCAATTATGTGGATGGTTTTCCTAATATTGAAGCAGCCTTGCATTCCTGGTATAAATCCTACTTGATCATAGTGAATGACCTGTTTACCTTTTTTATGCTTCTCTTGAGTCTTGAATTTGAAAGTCAAGTTTTCTATTCACTGTGATCTTTTTTTAATCAGGAATGTCCAAGGGTCCTCTGTTTCATTGAATTTCCTTTTTTTTCCCCTCTGAAGGACTATGCTCAGTTTTGCCAAGTATTTGTCTTGAGTTTAATGCTAACTTCTTGGCCCTCTGGAATATCATATGCTAAGTCCTCTGATCCTTTAAGGTAGAAGCTGCTAAATCTTGTGTTAATCCTAATTGTGGTTCCATGATATTTGAATTGTTTCTTTCTGGCTATTTGCAATATTTTCTACATAACCTGGGAGCTCTAGAATTTGGTTATTATAATATTCCTGGGAGTTTTCATTTTGGGATCTCTTTTAGGAGATGATCAGTGGATTATTTCAATTTTTAAATTTATTCTCTGACTCTAGACAGCAGGGTGGTTTGCCTTGATAATTTCTTGAAAGTTGATGTATAAGCTGGTTTTCTTTTTTAATGTTTCTTTCAGGTAGTCCAATAATTCTTAAATTCTCCCTCCTAGATCTATTTTTCAGGTCAGTTTTTCTAATGAGATATTTTATATATTCTATTTTTTTATTTTTTGATCTTGTTGTTGTTGTTGTTTCTTGACATCTCATGGAGTCATTACATTTTACTTTCCTAATTCTAATTTTTAAGAATTTATTTTCTTTAGTTAGCTTTTGGTATCTACTTTTTCATTTGGCCAATTCTACTTTTTAAGAAGTTTTCTTTAGTGAATTTTTGTAGCTCTTTTTCCATGTGACCAATTCTGCTTTTAAAAAAGTTCTCTTTAGTGAATTTTTGTGCTTCTTTTACCATTTGACTTATTCTGTTTCTCAAGATGGTTTTTTCTGCTTCTTGTATTAAGTTGTTCATTCTTTTTTTATGATTATCTTGTATCACTTTCATTTCTTTTCCCAATTTTAAATGAACCTCTCATTTTATTTTGAGCTCTTCTATGCTCTTTTTAGGCCCCCAAATAATTCATATTTTCTTTGAAATTTTGCATGTAACAGTTTTGACTTCTTTGTTTTCTTCTGAATTTGTCATTGTTTTAAAACCTGACTTCAAAAGAGAATCCACTCTTGGCACTCTTCTCCCTCTCCCAATTAAAAATCCTAGAGGCATCTAATTTGGCTAGTGGCTAGAGTGATGTTTAGAGTCAGGGAGACTAGACTTCATATCCATTCTTAGATATGTACTCGCTGTGTGACCCTGGATAATTCTCTTAATTATTTGCCTGAGTTTATTTAACTAGAAAATGGGGATAAATAATAGTACCTATTTCCCAGAGTTGTTGTGAAGGTCACATGAGATACTTGTAAATTACTTAGCTCAGTTCCTGGCACATAGTATGTACTTAATAAATTCTTTCAAGGGACTGAATATTATTAGGAAATATTTTGAGATACAATGGAAAGAGCACTAGACTTGGAGAGTTAGAAGACCCATATTCTAGTCCTAGGTCTGCTAATTATTAGCTATTTGGTTTCTAAAGTCACCTTAACATTTCTGAGCTTTAGCTAGTTCATCTAGGGTTAGGGGGAATGGTGGTACATAAATTAGATTTGGAGTCAGAGGATTTGACTAATACGTGACCTTGGAAAACTCATCTTACATCTCTGGGCCTTAGTTTGCTCATTTGTCAAATGAGTGGTTGGACTGATAGACTCTGACCTTTTAACTCTTAATCAGTGATCCTACAATCTTTAAAACAAGGATTTTTAAATGTGATCCTTGCTAAGATGCCTTTCATATCTATGTGGTTTCTGTATTAATTCCTTGTTTTGAGGACTCTTGCAGTTCTGAGGTTTCAACATTCTCTGAACTTTAATCTAATTTAGTAATCATTTGAGCCAAACATTAAGAAAGTTTGTAGCTGACCCCTCCCCACCCCAAACACACCCACACCCACACCCACACACCCACAACCAGCAAGAACATGGAATTATCTCCTGTTTGCCATTTATTCATGCCATTGCTCCTGTGCAGGAAATTCATTTGTCTCTCTTTGAAAAGTATATGCTGAGATTTTTTAGGACTGCCTGAATTGGAGATGTTAGGCTAATTTTCTTTTCTTTCTCAGGGAGAGCAAATATTTTTTACCTTCCTGTTATTGACGTTCTGCATATCATTTGTATTTCTGTACATGTGGCTGGAGGCAAAGAACGACTACGGCGGCTTTGACGCGTGAGTTTTCCCTTTTTTATGTGAGTGATCCTGAGTCTTAGTACAGCATCTTTTCTCCAGGGCATTCTGTAGTTTAATACTAAAAGTCCTAAGATGCCAGATGCCTGGGCTGTGGGCTAGCTCTACTGCTCATTCGGCTTACTTAGGTCACTTTTCCCCCCATGGGCTTTGGAGTCTACCTTTAGGAAATAAGCAGGGTGTTGAACCGGATGATCCCTGAGGTCCCTTAAAGCTTTGGAACTTCTGTAGTCCTTTAGGTACTCAGCATGCACCTGTCTCTCCTATATTGGCCCATGTCTAGGGTGGGGTGCTGAGGTAAAGGAGTGGTGGAGTGGCTGGCTGCTGTAGGCACCCTGTACTGGGGACTGTAAGGGTTTGCCCTTCCATCTCCAGATAGAGTACTCACTCTGGCTACATTGTCTTCCAATTTCAAGGCTATCGACTCAAGAAGGTAGAAGGTAACTTGTGTCCAGTGTTATGCTCTATTCTTTAGGTGGGTTCCCCATGCCTATTTGCCAGAATTTTGCAAAGCAAGGGACACACACACACACACACACACTCACACTCACACTCACACAGTTGGTCTTAATCAAATGGTAGTGGAAGTGATTATTAGTTTCAAATTGCCTAGAATTTTTGGCCTGGGTCTCTTTCTCCTCTTAGATCTAATACTTTTTCTTTGCTGATGCCAACTTTGTGCCATTCTTCCTTCCTTCCTTCTTCCTGTCAGTGCCCTAGGAGAGGAGGTCCATATTGGCCTCTTTACAGGATTTCCTATCTCTTCCCTTTTCCAATTCTTCATGTTGTTTCATGCCCAGCTATGTATTCCTGGAACTCAATGGATTTCCTTCTGCCTCATTTTTGTCATCCACAACATAGAGCTGTGAGAGTAAATGTGAGAGTAAATTTTTGTATAGTGTTATCCAAACCTAATGTACTATCTTAATGCCAAGATTATTCTTATTCTTGTCATCGGTGCTACTAGTCTACTTTCTTTATGTGTTAATCTTTTCACCTTACTCCCCTGCTTGAGAGCTTCTGTGGCTCTATTATTTAAGGGAATCGGCATTTATATAGAGCCTATGGTGTGCCAAGTAAGTGCTAGGCTGAAATTACTTTATTTGATCCTCATGACAACACTGGGAGGTAGGGCTATTATTATCTTCATTTTATAGATGAGGAAACTGAGGCAGACACCATTGAAGTGATTTGCCCACGGTCACATGGCTGGAAGTAACTGGGGCTGGATTTGAATTCAGATCTTCCTGACTCCCATCTTGGCATTCTATCGATGGCACCAACTGGATACTTCTATCTGCTACCAGATGCTTCTGAATTATAACCAGACCCAACTTGGACCATTGGTTTCCCCTTGTCCATGCCCTGTACCTTTCTACTTCCATGCCCATGGTCTAGCTGATTCTTATATTCAGGTTCATGGATCAGAAACTGAGAGCTGAAAGGGATAGTTCAAATTAAGCCCAGGATGTCTCCTGGATTTGGTTTAGGTCATACAGGAAGTAACCAAGTATGAGAGCCAGGATTTGAATTCATATCTTCTGACTTAAAAGATTGTGATGTTTCCACTGTATTCTGTGTGTGTGTGTGTGTGTGTGTGTGTGTGTGTGTGCTCACAAAGAAGAAAGAGTTTTATTGAAAGGGGGATTAATATTTAGATATTTTGTTAAGTCATTTCAGTCAGGTATGACTCTTCATGACCCTATTTGGGTTTTGTTTGTTTGTTTTTTGGCAAAGATGATGGAGTGGTTTGCCATTTCCTTTTCCAGCTCACTTGAGGAACCCGGTTAAGTGACTTGCCCAGAGTCACATGGCTAGGTCAGATTGAACCCTATTGTCTCTAGTCTTGGCTCTCTCTCCACCTAGATGCCCCCTCCAACTTCTGGCTTTAAAGAGTTACCTGGGAGTTACTGACAGGTTAATTGTCTTGCCAAGAGTCCCATGATAAATATTTGCCATGTAACTTTGCAGTTCAGTGAGACTGGTCTCCTTGATCTTCGTCAAAAACAACACCCCATCCCCTAACCAAGTATTTTTTCTGGCTCTCCCTTGGCAAGAATTCTCTCCTTCCTCATCCCTGCCTCCTGATTTCTCTGACTTCCTTTCTTCCAGTCCTGGCTAAAATTTGACCTTCTGCAAGAAACCTTTCCTGATTCTCCTTAATATTAGTGGCTTCCCTCTAAAATTATCTTGTCTATATCCTGTTTGTCCATAGCTGATTGCATGTTGTCTCCTGCATTAAAGGGTGAACTCCTTGAGAATTTTGGGTTTGTTTTGAGTATTTTTGCTTGCCTTTGTATATACCCCCAATGTTTAGCCAAGTGCTGGGAACATAGCAGCCACATAAAAAATGCTTGCTGACTAACTCCCAGGAACTCAAAATGTTAAACTGGAAAAAACGCAGAACTATTAAATAGTCAGAAAAACCACGTCTTTAATCAGGAGAGGAGTAGGGCACAATTTATTAGGCCTCCACACAGCCACACACTCAAAACCCACCTAGAGCCCCAAGGCTCTGGCTGCTCTGGCTACCAACTCCAGGGAGAAATCACCATGTTAGATGACAATTCCAAAGAAAAATAGAATTCAGGGAACTTGTATACCTCTTGGGGAACTGAGGATGGGAGAATATGGCTACAAAGCCATGAGGAGTCCTAGATATGCTTTACAATGGACCCAAAGGGAAAGATCCAGCCAAGGGCTGGGCTAACTGAGTACTTTAGGTGGAGCTAGCAGATTGAATCAGATGTTAAATACCCTTTTTGCCTGGGTAGGTTTTCCTAATGTATCAAAGACTTCAGACCTCATGCTGCTACAAATGTGGGGTTCTCAAGATCTCAAGATTGGGGTTTCTAGGTTCCAAGTTGACAATCATAATTGCTTTTGAATTGTGTATGTTTTAAATTGTGAATGAATGGAAGACTACAAAGGAGTTAGCTAATGAGTGACTAGAATTCGACTCAGAAAGGGAGACAGAGTTCAGACTCCTTAATCTAAAATTGTTTTCTAAAATCAATCTCTCTCTCTCTCTCTCTCTCTCTCTCTCTCTCTCTCTCTCTCTCTCTCTCTCCATCTATCCATCCATCCATCCATCCATCCATCCATCCATCCATCCATCCATCCATCACCTATATTATCTATCTGTGGTTTTGGGTCAATTGAGAAGGAAATTTATAGTTTATTGACTTTGGATAAATGTTCCAAAAGGCAGTTTTCCCTTTCCCTAATCCAAAAAGAAGGCCTCACATTATTTTTCTGAGACTGTGCTATTGGGTCATATTGCCTCACTTGTTACTCCCCCCTGGCCCATTATTCTCCCCTCATCTCAATGTAAGGAAGGGACTTATAATGAGTAGAGAGTAGGAATTGCTTTGTGAGGGGAGAAAAAGTAGGATTGAACCCACTGGATAAAACCCATATTCTAAAAATAAAGGTCAGAAAAGAGAGTAGTCACTTCCAAGCCTGGACAAGAACAGAAAGCTCTGTAACACTAATCCTTAATTCCTGTAGCATCAAGAAGCCCAAGTTACTGCATATTTCCCTAGATCCTACCACCAGTCCTCTAAACTCTTGCTCCCTAAGAATTTAGTCCTCATGGCAGTTGAGTAGTTTCTTGAAGAGAAGATAATAACTAGAGAATTTCAAGGGAAAGTTCTTTAGGTTAAGAGACACCTGAGTATATTTTTAGGAAAATAGAAAGGTTCTAGGAAAGAACCAATGACAGTAAGGGAAAGATTGGGGAAACTATTGATAGAGCAATGTCCTGTTGAATAGCAGAGGTAATAGGATCAAGGGTATAAGTGAAGAGGTTAACCTTGGGGGACAGGAGAGGAGGAAAGGAGGGATAAGTTTTGATTTTTTGGAGGAGTCCAAAATCTCTCAAGGCCATTCATGATTAGGCTTCCATGATCATTTTCAAACATTTTATCTCTCCTCTTCAGGAACCTTCCCTCTACTATAGCCAGACTGGTCTCCCTGGCGAATAGGTCATATTTATTCTTAGCACATTTTAGAGAATGGAATTCCTTGCTGTCTTTCAGGTTCGTTTTCCAGTTCACAAAACAATGGTTTTACTGGTCCTTTTTTCTGGTGATTATAGCCTCAATCATGTTTACTTACGTCTTGCTGCTCATGGTGAGTGTTGGTAAGCTCTCTCCAACTTAACCCCGGTGGTATTTAGAGCTGGGAATCCAAAAGAGGAACTCCAAAAAGGGGGGGCATCTAGGTGACTTAGTGGAAAGAGATCCAGGCCTAAAGATGGGAGGTCCTAGGTTTGTAAGATTTAAAATGGTTGAAGTTTGTAAACTGTGATAGATATAAGAGTTGTATGTTTCCACTACAGTGTCTTGTTTTTAAATCAACATATAAGGTGGTCGCCAGGGAAATATTCCCAATTATTCAATATACCCAAGTCAACTGGGTTTTATAGAGATTTTAATTAATGATACAATGAGTAATTAAAGGAAAGAGAGAAAAAAGGAAATAAGTATGAAGGGCCTTAAGCCAACATGGCCTAGACCTGAGTCTTAAGAGAGAGAATCAGTCAGTCAGTCTTTTAACACTCACTACAAGGTCTGTCTAAGCAAGGATTCTAGTGACACCAGGCCAGCTCCATCTCAGCTGACTTCATCAGAGAGAGTTCCAGCCACAGTCCTCCTCAAAGAGAGATCCAGCCAGAGACTGTTTCAAAGGGCCTCTCTCCAGAGCCTCCAGAGGGACAGAGTCCCCTCAGAGGAGCTCCAGTGAGACCTCCTTAGAGATTGTCCTCCAAGAGCTTCCCTTCTCCAGAGCCTCTCTCAAGAGATCCTCCTCAAGCAATCCTCATAAGAGATTTCTCCAAAAGGATTGTCTCAAGCGATTCTGCTTTTTCTTATATAGGGGGTTTTCTCCTATGTCACCTCCCCTAAGTCCTTACATCTACCAATCACTGTAGACGTTTTCTAAAGGACAACCCATTCTAAAAACACTGCTGGGTCAACTAATCCCTTTAGTAGAAAACCTCTTAGTAAATCTGAACCAGAGAAAACACAGCTGAGTCGACTAATCCCCTCAAGTGAAACCCTCTGAATAAGTTTTCACCTCTTTGCTCCTGGCAAGTTTACAAGTTGCCTGACCTTTATAGGTACCTAGCATCCCATTGTATCAATTCTAAAAACAGGCATGGCTCAAAGAACTCCTTGCCTTATTATAAGTATGGGTCTAAGTACTATCATTGTTTAGCAAGGAGTTTTCTCCCCTAAAGCAGTCTTAAGTATGGGTGGAGTAGAGGTTCTCCCATTCTGATCCTGGCAAGTTCTCACAGTCAAAATGGGGAATGTTCCCAGTAGGGAACTGTTCCAATTGAGAATTCCCCATTGGGGAAAATTTTTAACATTCACCAGTCTGAGAAATTTCAAGATTTACAGGTTCAAATCTGGCCTCAGACATTTCCTAGCTGTGTGACCCTGAACAAGTCATTTCACCCCCCTTGCCTAGCCCTTACCACTCTTCTGCCTTAGAGCCAATACACAGTATTGATTCTAGGTGGACAGTAAGGGTTGCTTTTTTGGTTTTGTTTAAGAGGAACACTAATCTTAGTTGTCCCCCTGTGATGATGACCGTCAATACCATAGAGAAAAGCCCTTGTTTTAGACTGTTCTAAATGGCCCTGTTTAAACTGAAATTCTCTTGGATCTCCCCAAATTTGAGGATTCTATCTCTGTAGGCAGCACCTTATTTTATGTTTGGACCTGATAAAGGCAAAATGGTTATTTGCAAGACCTTGCCTTTTGTCTACCAAAGACATTTCTGGTCTCTCTCATGAGTGCTTGCCATTTTTGTTACATATACCCCAGGGGAGGGGAGATAAGTTTGCAGACACATGATCCCTTAAAAAAATAAGCAGCACTTTCATATTCTACCAATTCAATCCCATTTTAGTTGTAGAAAACAGCCTCAAAGTATTTAGAGCTGGGTGGGATCTTAGAGATCATGTAGTTTTACCTTCTTATTGATAAAAGAGCTAAGGCCTAGATTCTATACTATTTTCAACATTCTTCTTCTAATCCCATTCCTATCATTAGGAGGATCTGCCCTCTCTGATTGCTACCTAAAGCTACCCTTCAAACCACCCACTGCTTTTTGCTTCTCTCCCATCCCCTAATCCAAACACATTGAAATTTCTGTCCTCTTTTTTTATCCCTTTAGAATCAGGCTCTTTCTACCTTCTGTGGTGCCAATTGTTATGAAAGGCTAAAAGACAGTCCTTTTCCCCAAAGTTTCCCTTTCTAGATGATGTGTTTGTTTGGCTAGTAGTTCCCAGAGACGATCACTTTTTCTGTTAAAACAATTGATGGTCCCAATAGTGGAAGTTTCAAGCAACAGGAAGAGGAGCTTAGTCATTAAGGTAGTCATTTATGGTGACTGTTTAATGTCAGATGGTAGTTTTTTGATGTTACCATAAAATTATGTAGGTAGACCATCCATTCCACCTATGTATAGGGCTGACCTTGATCCTTTCATGAGTTTATCATTTCCCTATCTTCTTACAAAAATGAGCTGTGACATTTGCAGAATTCTTTTGTAACATGGCCCAATTTAGTGCAGATTTTGGACCTCTAACATGTTTCAAATTATGTCCTCTAAATTCCATAAAATAAGTACCAGGGATGAGCAAATCTAGTCTTTTAGTTGAGGTGGTGTTCTAGATCCCATTATCATTACAAGTGGGGTTCTATTTTTTAAAAAATGAAAATGAGCACCATCAAGAACCCTGAGAGAATTTTATGACATTCTAGCTCTAATCATACCCAAGTTCATTACAGATAATCAAAGTCTAGTGGGAAGAGCAGCTATTCTGTCAATAAACATTTACTAAGCACCTATTCTGTGCCAGGCATGGTGATAAGAATTGCACATTCAAAAAAGAGGCAGAAGACAGTCTCTGCTCTCAAGGAGCTCACAACCTAAAATATGTACAGCCAAGCTATATACAAGATAAATAGGAAATAATGAAGAAAGGAAAGGCACTAGATAGAAGGGTTGGGAAACACTTCTTGTAGAAGGTAGGAATTTAGTTGTGACTTAAAGGAAAACCAGGTCAGTAGTCAGAGCAGAGGAAGGAAGTGTTCTAGCTGTGGGGAACAGCCAGAGAAAATGCTGAACTGAAAGATGGATGCCTTGTTTTTGAAGCACAGCCAGAACACCAGTGTCACTGAATTGAAGAGTAAATTTTGGGGGATTGAGATGTAAGAAGCCTAGAATAATAGGAGCACAGAACTCAGAGGTAGAAGGCTTAAATTCTTTTCCCTATTCTGTCAGTGACTCATTATATGAATTGTACAGATCACTTCTAGGCAGCAAATAAATCTGAAAATTATTGGTTTCCCAGAAATAAATGATGAAACAAAAAAAACCTGAAAATATTCCTTAGTGAAAGCATACGAGACAATTGCCTAGACGTATTGAAAACAAAGCACAAATAACAGATCAACAGAATTCATAGAATATGGGGAGAGATCCCTCAAGTCCAAGACACCTCAAAACATTGTGATCATGTTGTAGATCTTTAATAGTAAATACCAAATATTTCATGCATCCACAAGAATATTTCACCTAACATGGACTTGCCCAAGGCAATAATAAACTCGACTTCTCAATTATTTTCATACCAATTACCCCATTTGTAACCTGATCAATCCTAGAATTCTCCTTATGATATATATATATATATATATATGTATATATATATATATATATATACTCTGATCATTACATTCACCAATTCTTCAGATATCTAACAAACTTTCCTTCTAACAATAATTATTCTAGTATCAGCCAACAATCTATTTCAACTATTTATTGGGTGAGAATAGAGGGTGTGGGAATTATATCACTCTTATTAATTGGATGGTGATATGGACATGCAGACGCCAATACCACAGCCCTTCAAGCAATCCTTTAATTTTTTCTTTTTTTAAAATATTTTATTTAATTAGATGATTTAGAATAATTTCCCACGGTTACAAGACTCATGTTCCTTCCTTCCCCCACCCCCTCCCATATCTGATGCGCAATTCCACTGGGTTTTACATGTGTCACTGATCAAGACCCATTTCCTTATTACTAATATTTGCACTAGGGTAATCTTTTAGAGTCTACTTTCCCAGTCATTGCCCCACCGACTCATGTGATCAAGCAGTTATTTTTCTTCTGTGTTTCTTTTCCACAGTTCTTTCTCTGGATGTGGATAGTGTTCTTTCTCACATGTCCCTCTGAATACTTGTAGATTATTGCCTTGCTGCTAGTAGAGAAGTCCATTACATTTGATGGTCCACAGTGTATCAGTCTCTGTGTACAATGTTCTTCTGGTTCTGCTCCTTTTACTCTGCATCTATTCCTGGAGGTCATTCCAGTTCACATGGAATTCCTCCAGTTTATTATTCCTTTGAGCATACTAGTATTCTATCACCAGCATATACCACAATTTATTCAGCCATTCCCCACAAGCAATCCTTTATAATCATATTGACGACATTGGATTTATACTTAAAATAGCATGGTTAATATTAAATAATAACTCCTGAGATCTACAACACATTTTTTCTACCAATATAAGCTCAATTGCATGCCTAGATCTAATTATTGCTGCAACTGGAAAATCAGCTCAATTTGGCTTTCATCCATGACTTCCTTCAGCAATAGAAGGACCAACCCCTGTATCATCCCTACTACATTCAAGCACTATAGTTGTAGTAGGTATCTTTCTTTTAATACACTTTTACTCTATAATAGAAAATAATAAAATAATCTTAACAATTGTCCTCTGTTTAGGCACCATCACTACAGTATTTATAGCAATTTGCACAATCACACAAAATGATATAAAAAATTGTATCATTCTCAACCTCTTAACCAACCTTACTTAGTCTTCCTTCACATTTGTACACATGCTTTCTTCAAAGCTATTCTATTTTTATGCTCTGGATCAATCATTCATAGCCTAAATGATGAACAAGATATTTGAAAACTAGGAGGTATATTTAATGCATTGTCTATTACATCATCTGCTTTAATAACAGGTAGCTTATCTCTAATAGGCACCCCATTTCTAGCCGGCTTTTACTCAAAAGACTCAATTATTGAAGCCATAAACGCCATAAACAAATTCATGAGCTCTAACAATAACACTAATTGCTACTTTTCTTACTGCTGTTTATAGTTTGTGCATTATCTACTATGTTCTTCTAGGTAACCCATGCTTCATATCGATCTCCCCCATTAATGAAAATAATCCAAACCTAATTAATCCTATGATATGATTAGCCATAGGAAGCATTTTCACAGGGTTTCTCTTAACAATCAACATCCCACCAAAGTCATCAATTACTATAACCATACCAACCATAACCAAATTATCAGCCCTAATTATTACCCTACTAGGTCTTCTAATTGGAATAGAATTCAACTCTTTTACTAATAAATTTATAAACTCAATAAGCAATACTAATAACTTCTCAAACATATTAGGGTATTTTACTCACATCAACATCGAACTTATTCCCTAATAAATCTATTTGCAGGCCAACGAATTGCTACCATACTAATTGATCTAAACTGATAAGAAAAAACAGGACCTAAAGGTCAAACTAATATTCATTCCACAGCATCATTAATTATTTCAACTCAAAAAGTTCTTGTTAAAATATATTTTATATCCTTTTTGATCTCTATTATCTTTATTCTAGTATTTATTTCATCTATATCCACGAGCAACTTCTAATACAACATAAATAGTACTAAACAAGATTCATCTTAACAAGGCTAATGCTCAGCCACCACAACAATACAACAATGAGCCACCACCAAAATCCTGACCAATGCAACTCACTATAGCAAAATCAATCAATTGAATATACATACCAATATGGGCATTCCCAGATATAAAATATCACATCAATTCCATAAGCAAAACAAACAACAACATACTAAAAGCCACAATATTACCAATTCAAGTTTCAGGATACTCCTCTGTAGCTATGGCAGCAGCATAACCAAAAACTACTAATATTCTCCCTAAATAAATTTTAAAAAAAACTACTAACCCTAAAAATACATCTTCCAAACTTACAACTATGGCACATCCTAAATCCCCACTTACAACCAAACTCAATCCTCCATACACAGGAGAAGGTTTAGAAGAAAAAGCCACAAACCCAAAAATCAAGAGCCAAGAAATAATAAAAATAAGTATCACTTTTATTATTTTAGCATGTATTTCAACTACAAAAATCTAATGACTAACCTACAAAAAAGCTACCCTCTAATAAAAATTATTAACCGCTCGGCATCTTCCTAATCATCCAAATCTTAACAGGACTCTTTCTGGTAATACATTATACATCAGATACACTTACTGCCTTCTCATTAGTTGCCCACATCTGTCGAGATGTTAACTATGGATGACTAATCTGAAACCTTCATGCTAATGGAGCATCCATATACTTCATATGCTTATTTCTTCATGTAGGCCAACGGATTTACTATGGATCTTATCTATTTAAAGAAACTTGAAACATTGGAGTAATCCTTCTACTCACCATCATAGCCAATGCATTCATAGTGTGTCAAGGAAGTTCATCCCCTTCCCATCTTGAGTAGCTTGACCTGTCCATCAAATATTCCTGACATAACACAGTTGTGCCAGGTTTTATGTCCGTCTATGTGCTGTACATCAATAAAAGTCAAGACTTTGGTCTTGAGGAGGGGGAGAAGTGAGAAGAGAACAAAGAAGGAAGAAGGGGGAACAGAGCAGGCAGGGATAAGAAGGAAGGAGGAAGAGACTTGCACATTAGGCACCACGTGGTCAGGTTACTTAGAGGAATAATTGTCTACCCTTTCTAATAAACTTTATAAAATATATATCTGGGTAGAAATATTATTTCAATTCTTACAATAGGATATGTACTTCCTTGAGGACAGATACCCTTCTGAGAAGCTACAGTAATTACAGATCTATCAGCCATTCCATATATTAGGAGAACACTAGTAGAATGACTCTGAGGAGGTTTTTCTGGTAGACAAAGTTATATTAACCTGATTCTTTGTCTTCTATTTTATCCTGCCTTTTTTTATCCTAGCCTTAGTAATAGTTCACCTCTTATTCTTACATGAAACAGGTTCAAATAACCCTACAGGAATCAACCCTGATTCAGATAAAAATCCCATTCCACCCTTATTACACTATTAAAGATGCCTTAGGGCTAATTCTCATAATTCTTATTCTAATATCACTAGCAATATTCTCACCAGATATGCTAGGTGATCCAGACAACTTCACACTGGCTAACCGACTTAATACCCCTCCCCACATTAAACCAGAATACTTCTTATTTGCCTTCGCAGTCTTTCGATCAATCCCTAATAAATTAGGAGGGGTATTAGCCCTTCTAGCATCCATCCTAGTACTCCTAATTATCTCACTACTACATACATCCAAACAAGGAAGCCCTATATTCCAACCAATCTCACAAGTTCTTTTCTGAATATTAACAGCTAACCTACTAACTTTAACATGAACCAGAGGTCAACCCATAGAACAACCTTCCATTACCAGTGGCCAACTAGCCTCAATCCTTTACTTTTCCTTAATCATCATTATAATGCCACTAGCAGGAATATTCAAAGATTATATACTCAAACCAAAATACCTATAAAATCAGTCCAAGTAATTTAACAAAAATACTGGCTTTGTAAGCCAGCAATGAAGGAAAATCCCCTTCCTAGGACATCTCAAGAAGGCCTAAAACACCCTACCATCAACACCCAATGCTGATATTCTAATTAAACTACTTCCTGAATTTATTTCAATTTATATACTATGTCAGTATTAAATGAATCTATCTTAACAAATTTTTTAGTCCCATGCCTATAGTTCATGGATTTATTTATCCCTAGCATATCTATATATACATTATACTCTTATATTACTAGATGTATTGTATTCATAATTATACTAAACACATTAAATTCTTATAGTACTATAATTTATCTAATACATAGATATCCTTAACCTAATATATATCATAATTTTACATAAGACATATCATGTAGACAGACATATACATTAATTCCATGTTCACAGCCTAATCTTTCTAGCATATCATCACCATCAGGAATACCTCAATCTTCCCCTCATGAGAGATCATCATCCCACCATCTAAAGGCTTTCGATACTTTGGAGGAAATGTATGAATTGTGACAAACATACCTAATTCCTTCAACTGGCTACTGGTTGTTACTTCAGGGTCATAATATTGTTCATTGCATCCAGACTGCCATTAAATAAAGCATCATGATGTTACAATTACTAATCAGCCCATAATGCAGCATAACTGCTTCTGACTGGCATGGGGGGGCGATTTTTTTGGAGGGAGCTATATCCAACGAGCAGGCACCTTGGACACCAATATAATCTAGGACCTAACATAAAGTGCTGTTCTCAGAGTTCATGCAATTAAATGAGGATATTATATAAATGATTTTAAGACATATTATATTATTAGAATTAACACATATATATGTATATGCACTATTAAAAGATTATCATTTAATTAATTTTAAGCTGACATTAAATCAATGATCTGAAGACATATATTTACATTATTCCACCCAGGTGATGGAAGCAAGCATGAATTTATAATAATTTACATATTATTAAGTGAATATAATTTAAAGTATATATTCATTAAACCCAATACCCCCCTTAACAAAAAATCATGTCCATCAAACCCCAAAACCAGAAACATAATTTCAAGCATTTATATAGGGTCAAGAGTCAAAACGATAAAAATAGTATATAGATAGTATATAAATAATACAATTACAATATAAAAACTACCACATATATAGTATATAAATAGCTTAAAACTATCTTAATTTACTCATAAAAACTATACTATGTCAGTAGATTAAAAAATTTTTTTGTTTTTACTTTTTGCAAAAACAAATTTCAGAAATATACTATATCAGTAGATTAAAAAATAAATTACATCAATACTGACATAGTATACAAATTTAAATTACTCCTCACATATCTATAAGTTTTATTATCTTAACTAATTAATGTAGCTTATTTAAAGCAAAGCATTGAAAATGCTTAGATGATTTATAATATAAACCCATAAACAAAAGGTTTGGTCCAAGCTGTCCTTACTGTTAATTTTAATTAGACCCACACATGCAAGTTTCCACTACCCTCTGAGAATGTCTTTAAAATTAATATAAAAGATGAGAGGAGCCAGTATCAGGCATACTAATAGTAGCCCATTACACCTTGCTCAACCACACCCCCACGGGACAGAGCAGTGACTAAAATTAAGTCATAAATGAAAATTTGACTAAATCATAATTATTTAGTGTTGGTAAATTTCGTGCCAGCTGCTGGGGTCATACAATTAATCCAAATTAACAAATCTCAGTGTAAAAGCATGTTTAAGCTGAACATAAAAATAAAGTTAATACTTAACTAAACTGCAATACACTCTAGTTAATAATAAAATAAGCAATTAAAATGATTTTAACAATGCTGACATACGACAACTAAGACAAACTGGGATTAGATACTACCCCACTATGCTTCATCATAAACTCAAATAGGTAAATAACAAAACTATTTGGCAGAGGACTACTAGCCATTGATTAATACTCAAAGGACTTGGTGGTGACCTAAACCAACCTAGAGGAACCTGTTCCATAATCCATAAGCCCTGATAAACCCAACCCTATCTTGCCAGTACAGCCTATGTACCACCATTGTCAGCCCACCTTAAAAAAGCCAAACAGTAAGCAAAACTATTTCTCCATAAAAACGTTAGGTAAAGGTGTATCACATGAAAGGGAAAGAAATGGGCTACATTCTCTATTTTCGAGAACAACGAATCACATTATGAAAGTAAAGTGTTTAAAGGAGGATTTAGTAGTAAATTAAGAATAGAGTGCTTAACTGAAATGGGCAATAGGGCATGCATACACCACCGGTCACCCTCCTCAATACAACTAATTTATATTACTAATAATTTTATCCAAGTAAAGAGGAGAAAAGTCATAACATGGGAAGTGTACTGGAAAGTGCACTTAGAATATCAAAATGTAGCTTAACTTTTAAAGCATTTAGCTTACACCTAAAAGATTTCAGTTAATTCTGACCATTTTGAGCCAATTATAGCCCTAACAAACATCAAATAAATTATCTTTTAACTAATATAAACCATTTTAATCTTCCTAGTATAGGTGATAGAACAGATATTTGTAGGAGCAATAACAATAGTACCATAAGGGAAAAACGAAAGACCAATTAATAGGATGAAAAAGCAAAGACTAACCCTTGTACATTTTGCATAATGATTTAGCTAGTTAATATGGACAAAAAGAATTATGCCTGACTTTCCGAAATTAAGTAAGCTACCATAAAACAGTTAATTTGAACCAACTCGTCTATGTAGCAAAATAGTGAGAAGATTTTATAGTAGAAGTGAAAAACTATCAAACTTAATGAGAGCTGGTTATCCAAAATGCAAATTTCAGCTCAACTTTAAGTTTAATATAAAGCATTCACACAATTTAAGCATACCTTAAACTTAAAAGTTAATCAAATGAGGGACAACTCCTTTGAACCAATAGACAAACTCAATTTGAGGATAATGATTAACCTAACCCCATTGTAAGCCTAAAAGCAGCCACCAATTAAGAAAGTGTTAAAGTTCAAACACAAATTTTAAACCTAATTTCACAAAATTCTCAAAACCCTAATATTATATTGGATGATTCTATTTTACTATAGAAGACATAATGCTAAAATCAGTAATAAGAATTTTATTCTCCTCTCATAAGCCCAAATTAGTAAACGGATAACCCGCTAACACTTAACAAAATAGTAATTATAAATATCTACTAGTCTATTACCCCAATTATTGTTAATCCAACACAGGCATGCACCATTATGAGGATAGATTAAAAAGAATAAAAGGAACTCAGCAATCTAAAACCCCACCTGTTTACCAAAAACGTCACCTCTAGCATATTAAGTATTTGAGGCACTGCCTGCCCAGTGAGTTAACTTCAAGGGCCAAGGTATCCTGACTGTGCAAAGGTAACATAATCACTTGTCTCTTAGAGACTTATATGAATGGCATAATGAGGGTTTAACTGTCTTTTTCTTAATCAATGAAATTGATCTACCCGTGCAAAGCCAGGTAAAATTAGATTAGGCGAGAAGACCCTGTGGAGCTTGAGATAAATAACTTAAATGACAACCATTAATATATTCCTAAGGGATCAAACCTATGAAAACTTTAAGTTAAATCTTTGATTGGGGTGACCTTGGAGCACAAAAAAACCTCTGAATGATATAACCAAGATCAACTAATCTAAGTGCTATAAGCCAATAATTGACCCAAATTTTGATCAATGGAACAAGTTACCCCAGGGATAACAACAGCACAATTCTATTTAAGAGCCCATATTGATAATTAGGGTTTATGACCTCGATGTTGGATCAGAACACCCAAATGGTGCAGCTGCTATTAAAGGTTCATTTGTTCAAGGATTAAAATCCTACATGATCTGAGTTCAGACTGGATAAATTCAGGTCAGTTTCTATCTATATATTAATTTCCCCCAGTACTAAAGGACAAGAGAATTAAGGCCAACATTATAAATGAGCCTTAAAACTAATTAATGAAACATATCTCAATTAATTAATATAATAATTCACTATTCTAGAAAAGAGTACATTAAGGTGGCAGTGCAGGTAATTGCATAAGACTTAGCCTTTATAATCAGTGGTTCAAACACTCTCCTTAATATGTGTTTTTAATAAATCTCTTAATACATATTATTCCTATTCTATTAGCAGTAGCTTTCCTAACACTAATTGAATGAAAAATTCTAGGTTATATACAATTTACAACCTATAACAATAGGTTATATTACAAAGGCCCAAATGTCATTGGACCATATGGCATTCTCCAACCGTTTGCAGATGCTATAAAACTATTTACAAAAGAACCATTACAACCTCTAACATCATCAATCTCAATATTTATTATTGTACCAATCCTAACCCTAACCATCTGAACCCCACTACCTATACCCCACACCCTAATTGACCTCAACCTAGGACTTTATTTTAGCCCTATCTGGTCTATTCATTTACTCAATCCTATGATCTGGGTGAGCATCAAATTCTAAATACACCCTAATTGGAGCCATGTGGTCCGTAGCTTAGACAATTTCCTATGAAGTTACATTAGCCATTATTTTGCTTTCCATTATACTTGGTAATGGCTCATTTACCCTAAAAAAACTAATAATTACCCAAGAAAACATATGATTAATTATGACTGCATGGCCCCTAATCATAATATGGTATATCTCTACATTAGCTGAGACAAATTGAGGTCTATTTGACCTACCAGAAGGAGAATCAGAACTTGTATCAGGGACCCTTCGCTATATTCTTCTTAGCAGAATATACCAACATTATCCCAATAAATGCCATAACAACTATTCTATTTCTTGGCTCCTCACTAAATTGTAATTTACCATACATTAATACAAATGATATCATAATCAACTCAATACTCTTAATAAGAGCCTTCCTATGAATTCATGCATCATATCCATGATTTCAATACAACCAATTAATATATTTATTATAAAAGAACTTTCTACCTATTACCCTAGCACTTTGTCTATTATTTATCTCAATCCCTATTGCACTATCAAGCATCCCACCACAAATATAAGAAATGTATCTGACAAAAGAATTATGTTGATAGGATAAATTATAGGGGTTTAAATCCCCTTATTTCTAGAACAATAGGAGTTGAACCTACATTTAAGAACTCAAAATTCTCTGTGTTTCCTTTACACACTACATTCTAGTAAGATCAGCTAAATAAGCTATCGGGCCCATACCCTAAAAATGTTGGTTTACACACTTCCCATATGAATGTCCCCATATGTATTAACAATTATTTCACTCAGCTTATTAATAGAAACATCAGCACCTCATTAGCAATCACTGATTAACCACCTGAATAGGACTAGAAATCAACACACTAGCTATTATTCCATTAATAACTTATCCACATCACACCCGCAACACAGTTAGCTATTAAATATTTTATAACTCAAGCCACAGAATCAATAATAATCATATTTTCCATCATTTATAACGCATCCATAACTAACCAATGAACTATAATTCAAATTTCCGATCAATAAGCCTCATTACTAATAACTCTAGCTTTAGCTATAAAACTAGGACTTGCCCTTTTCCACTTCTGAGTCCCAGAAGTTACCCAAGGTATCCCACTCCTATCAGGCATAATACTTCTTATATGACAAAAAATTGCACCAATCTCAATCTTATACCAAACCTCACCATCATTAAATATACCTACGCTCACAATTTTAAGCATTTTATCAACTATTCTAGGAGAATGGGGAGGCCTAAACCAAACACACTTACGAAAAATCCTAGCCTATTAATCAATTGCTCACATAGGATGAATGGCTATTATTATTATAATCTACCCCGCACTTACCCTACTAAACCCAACAATTTATTTCATTGCTACACTTACTATAGTTCTTTCATTAAACTATTCATCAACAACCAAAACCAATTCATTATCGATTCTCTGTAACAAATCCACTCCCATAATAACTATCATTATAGTAACCCTGCTATCTTTAGGAAGATTACCACCACTAACCAGTTTCAAATCTAAATGACTAATCTTACAAGAACTTATCTCATATAATATCTTTTTAGCAACTAACTAACTAGCCCTATCTGCACTACTAAACCTATTAACTATAACTATATTTCCATCTATCAACAATTCAAAATTACATTGAACTTTCTTCTCACCAAAAACAATTATACCCATCCCAACACTATCATCTCATCTCAATTCCTACCATTAAACCTTATATTTATCACATTATCCTAAGAATTACAAGCCTTTATCTTGCATATTTTGAATGAAAATTGAATGCTTTAATTAAGCTAAATCCTTAAATTATATATATATATATATATATATATATATATATATATATACTTATATATATATCAGACCTTGGTAGTATTATTCATCTACTTCTTCAAATTTGCAATTCAATGTATTATTATACTTCAAGATCTGACTATAAAAGGCTTGGGATAAAATTAGACCAAAGGCCTTCAAAGCCTTAAGCAGGTGTTAAACCACCTAGCCTTTACTAAAAACATAGTCTCTCCTGCGTTGAAATGAAAAAAAAAAAAGGGAGAGCCTCCGGGGAAAATATATACTAAATTGGTAGGTATTTATCCTACTTAATCTTGGTTAACAGCTAAGTGCCTGTGCTTTTGGCCTCAATTTAATGGTAAAAAGAGACTATTATTCTCTGTCTTTGAATTTACAGTTCAATGCTTAACCAAGCCATTTTAACTATGTGCATTAATTGATGACTTTTTTCAACTAATCATAAAGATATTGGAACCCTATATTTACTCTTTGGTGTCTGAGCAGGAATAGTTAGTACAGCCTACTTATTTGAGTAGAGCTTGGCCAACCAGGCACCCCAATTGGTGATGATCAAATTTATAATGTTATTGTTACTGTTCACGCCTTTGTCATAATTTTCTTTATAGTAATGCCTATTATAAATGGGGGTTTTGGTAATTAACTTGTACCATTAATAATTGGTGCCCCAGATGTAGCATTTCCACAAATAAATAAGTTTCTGATTACTCCCACCTTCATTTTTACTTCTAGCATCTTCTACTATTGAAGCAGGAGCTGGAACCGGCTGAACAGTATACCACCATTAGCTGGTAATCTAGCCCATGCAGGAGCTTCAGTTGATTTAGCAATTTTCTCACTCCATTTGGCTGGAGTTTCATCTATTTTAGGAGTTATTAATTTTATTACTACAATTATTAATATAAAACCATCAGCAATATCCCAATATAAAATCTCTTTATTTGTTTGATCAGTAATAATTACAGCAGTACTTTAGCTATTATCACTTCCAGTTTTTTAGCTGCAGGAATTACTATACCTCTAACAGACCAAAATTTAAACACTACTTTTTTTGATCCTGTTGGGGGAGGTGATCCTATTTTATACCAACAGTTGTTTTGATTTTTCGGCCACCCAGAAGTCTACATTTTAATCCTACCTGGATTTGCAATTATTTCTCATATTGTTACATACTATTTAGGTAAAAAAAGAACCTTTTGTCTATATAGGAATAGTTTGAGCTATAATATCAATTGGATTTCTAGGTTTTATTGTATGAACCCATCATATGTTTACAGTAGGCTTATATGTTGACATTCAAGCATATTTTACATCAGCAACAATGATTATTGCTATCCCAACAGGAGTTTTTAGCTGATTAGCTATTTTACATGGAGGCAATATTAAATGATCTCCTGCAATACTATGAGCCCTAGGCTTTATCTTTTTATTTACAATTGGAGGCCTATAGGTATTATACTAACCAGCTCTTCATTAGATATTGTTCTACATGACACATATTATGTAGTAGCCCACTTTCATTATGTTTTTTTTATCAATAGGGGCTGTATTTGCTCTCATAGGTGGTTTTGTTCACTGATTCCCATTATTTACAGGATATATACTCATGATTTATGAACAAAAATCCATTTCTTCATTATATTTCTTGGAGTAAATTTAACCTTTTTTCCTCAACATTTTTTAGGATTATCTGGTATAGTGGTAGTCTCTCGGTGACCGAGAATGACAATTGTCTTTATGCATTATCATCTATTGATGTACCCTCATGTGGCTTTGGAGTCCAAAGGCTGAGGCGCAGAGTTTGTGGCACATGGGGCATGGGACTACAGTTGTTACGGGAGGTGCAGGTGTGGCCTGGTGTCGGCGTTCACACGCAGCGGCAAGACATCGACGTCGCTCGTCTTCAAAGGTGGCGGCGGCATGGTTAATGTGGGTACGACAGCTGCTTCTGACAGAGGCAGCATGTTCTAGTTGCTTTGGTGTAATGCCAGCCCACTTCAAGTTGGACTTTAGCTGATCCTTGAATCTTTTCTTTGGTTTCCTGAGTCCAGCCTTGTTTCCTGAGTCCAGCTGACAGTTCACCATAGAATACTTGCCTTGGTATTGGCTGTGGGTACATGCGGATGACGTGTCCAGACCATCGTAGCTGGGTTTTGAGGACCATGACTTCAATGCTGGTGGAGTTGGCTCTGTCGAGGACTTCCTGGTTGGTGATTCAGTCTTGCCATCGGATCCGCATGATTGACTGGAGGGAGCATTGGTGGCATTGCTCCAGCTGTTTCATGTGCTTCCGGTACAGTGTCCATGTTTCACAACCGTACAGGAGCGAGCTGAGGTCCACTGCGTTATACACTTTGAGCTTCGTCGCAGTGCTTACACCGCTGTGTTGGAGGACTTTGCAGTGCAGCCACCGGAGTGCCTGGCTGGCCTTTTGGATCCTAGCATTAATCTTGTGGTCTAGGGACCCGTCGTTGGCGATGGTGCTGCCCAGGTACTTGAAAGTGTTGACGTTAGAAAGCTGCGTGCGGTCTATTGTAATGCACGGCTGGTTCATTGGCCTCCCTGGTGCAGGTTGGAACAGCACCTCTGTTTTGCTGAGGCTGATGGTCAGGCCAAACAGTTTTGTTGCTGTAGAGAACCCGTCCACAATGGTTTGGAGATGATTTTCTTGGTGGTCCATGAGAGCAGAGTCATCTGCAAAGAGCTTCCAGGATGAATCTCTCTATTGTCTTTGTTTTTGCAGTCAGGTGGCGAAGGTCAAATAGTGAGCCATCCAGTCGGTATTTGAAGTAGACGCCCAGGTCTAGATCCATCACAGCATGTTGTAATACTTGGGTGAAGTATAGGTTAAATAGTACCGGTGCGAGGACACAGCCTTGTTTCATGCCATTGGAGATGTTGAAGCGATCGGAAGTCTCTCCAACAGATAGGACTTCCCCTGTCATGTCGACATGAAAGAGCTGGATCAGTTTGACGAATTTTGCTGGGCAACCGAGCTTGCTGAGGATCACCCACAATGCATCCCTGTTCACTGTGTTGAACACCTTCATCAGGTCTATGAAGACAATGTAGAGACTCAGGTTCTGCTCAAGGCATTTTTCCTGCATTTGCCTCACTGTGAAGCCCATGTCGATGGTGCTACGATCTGGTCGGAAGCCACATTATGATTCAGGCAGGTTCTGCTCTGAAACAGATGACAGGATTCTGTTGAGTATAACACGGGTGAGGATCTTTCCAGCAGTGGAGAGTAGTGAAATGCCTCTGTAGTTGTCACAGGCTGCTCGTGTACCTTTGTTCTTGTATAGGGCTACGATGGAGGCATCTCTGAGTTCTGGGGGCATGTCTTCCTCTTCCCATATGCTGGTCAGCACTATGTGGAATGCCTGGAGCGCCTTTCCATTTAAGGCCTTGTACACCTCGGTTGGGATCCCATCTTTACCGGGTGCCTTGCCTGCACTCATTTGTTTAATGGCTTTTTGGACTTCCTCTATTGAAGGAGGGACGTATATTAATTTTTTTTAGAAGATGTTTTACACGCATGGGCAGTTCCATCATTAGACCTAAAAGCAGATGCTATCCCAGGATGACTGAGCCAAGTTACCTTAACCTCATCTCGACCTGGCATATTTTATGGGCAACGTTCAGAAATTTGTGGATCAAACCATAGCTTTTTACTCATTGTCCTAGAAATAATCTCACTTAAATATTTTGAAAAATGATCTTCCATAATGCAATCATTTTAAGTAAATTAACCTTATACTTTTAAGTATAAATGAGATATAATATTCTCCTTAAAATAAAATGCCACAACTTGATACTTCCACCTGATCGTTAACAATTTTATTAATAATTATTTCACTGTTTTGTGTTTACCAACTAAAAATAATGAATCAACCAATAATCCAAATTTCACCCTCAACAGAACAAACAAAAACTATAAAAACTACTCTAACTTGAGAAAAAAATGAATGAAAATTTAGTTGCCCTATTCATCACACCAACAATTATAGGTATTACAACTTTACCAATTATTATTATGTTTCCATGTATTATTTTATCATCTCCCAAATGATGATTACCAAATCGAATCCAAATTTTACAAATTTGATTAATTAGCTTAATTACTAAACAAATAATGACAATACATAATAAACAAGGCCAAACCTGAACCCTAATACTAATATCCTTAATGCTATTTATTGCCTCAACTAACCTATTAGGACTCCTTCCATATTCATTTACACATACTACCCAACTTTCCATAAATATTGGCATAGTCATTCCACTATGAGCAGGAACAGTAATTGTAGGATTTTGAAACAAACCTAAAATATCATTTGCTCATTTCTTACCACCAGGTACTCCTACTACTCTAATCCCTATACTCATTATTATTGAAACAATTAGCCTATTTATTCAACCCCTAGCATTAGCAGTATGATTAACAGCTAATATCACAGTAGGCCATCTACTTATTCACCTGACTAGATCTGCAACCCTAGCCCTATCCTCAATTAACATAACCATGTCAACTATCGCATTCTCAATTTTATTCTTTGTTACTATTCTTGACCTAACTGTAGTTCAAGATATCCAAGATATCAAGATAATCCAAGCCCATGTTTTTACACTTCTAATAAGCCTCTATTTACATGATAATTCATAATGCCCCACCAAACGCATGCACATCATGCTTTCAGCATTACTTTTAACCTCAGGATTAATTATGTGATTCCACTGTAATTCAATAATACTTCTAATCACTGGATTAACCTCAATACTTTTAATAATATACCAATGATGGTGTGACATTATCTGAGAAGGAACATTTCAAGGACATCACCCTCCTGTAGTTCAAAAAGAGCTACAATATGGAATAATCTTATTTATTTTATCAGAAGTTTTCTTCTTCATTGGATTTTTCTGAGCATTTTTTATCACTCAAGTCTAGCTCCTACTCCAGATCTAGGAGGTTGTTGACTTTCTACAGGCATACATCCACTTAATCCACTTGAAGTGCCACTATTAAATATATGCATCTTACTAGCCTCAGGAGTCTCAATTACATGAGCCCATCATAGCTTAATAGAAGGTAATCACAAACAAATAATTCAAGCACTATTACCATTCTAGTAGGTCTATATTTTACAATTTTACAAGCCATAGAATATTATGAAGCCTCATTTACAATCTCTGATGGAATTTATGCATCTACCTTCTTTGTAGCCCCAGGATTCCATGGCTTACATGTAATTATTGGATCAACATTATTAATTGTCTGCCTACTTCACCAGTTCTACTTTCACTTCACTTCTACACATCATTTCGGCTTTGAAGCAGCTGCTTGATATTGACATTTCTTAGATGTCATATGATTATTCCTTTATGTCTCTATTTACTGATGAGGTTCATATTTTTCTAGTATAATTAGTACTACTGATTTCCAATCATTAAGTTCTGGGTAAACCCAGAGAAAAAGAATTAACCTAATTATCACTTTAATAATCAACTCACTTCTAGCATCTATTGTAATAATTATTGCTTTCTGACTCCCACAATTATACTTATACTTAGAAAAATCAAGCCCATATGAATGTGGTTTTGATCCATTAGGGTCCTCATGACTACCATTCTCCATAAAATTCTTCCTAGTAGCAATTACATTCCTCCTCTTTGACCTAGAAATTGCACTTCTCCCCCTCTACCATGAGCTATTCAACTACCAAACCCATTCGTTATATTAATATTATCTTACTACTTAATTATTTTACTCACAGCTGGCCTAACCTATGAATGAATCAAAAAAGGGCTAGAATGGGCTGAATAGGCATTTAATCTAATTAAGATATTTGATTTCGACTCCACTAATCATGGTTTAAATCCATGGCTACCTTACCTTATAGAACAAATTAACTTAAACATAAATATAGCCTTTATAATTGCCCTAATGGGAGTCCTAATTTATTGATCACATTTAATATCTACCCTACTATGCCTAGAAGGAATGATATCATCATTATTTATCATAATTATCTTATTAATTTCTCACTTCCACATATTCCCCACCTCAATAATACCACTTATTCTCCTAGTATTTTCTGCTTGTGAAGCAGGAGTTAGTCTGGCCTTACTTGTAACAATCTCATACATTTATAGTAATGATTATGCTCAAAATCTCAATCTCTTACAATGCTAAAAATTTTATTCCCAATCTTAATGTTAATCCCACTAACCTGATACTCCAAAAAAACCTTGATTATTAATAAATACAACTTCCTATAGCCTTATAATTAGGATCATTAGCCTATCATTACTATATCATAATATAGCCTTAGGCTACAATTTTAATAATTCATTCTCCATAGACACCCTATCAGGCCCCTTATTAACCTTATCCTGCTGACTACTTCCATTAATAATCATGTCAAGTCAAAATCACTTAAACAAAGAATCTTTGACATGAAAAAAATATTACTATATTAATTACCCTTCAACTCTCACTGATTATAGCCTTTACCTCATCAGAATTCATTATATTCTACATTTTATTTGAAAATACTCTAATTCCAACTCTTATTATTACCCAATGAAGTAACCAAAATGAACGACTAAATGCATGACTCTATTTCCTATTCTATACATTAGTAGGATTACTTCCACTCAACATTTCAATAAGCTTTAAACTAGACTTTGTCCATGAGAAATGAGAGTAAAGATTGGAACAGGGTATTCTGAAAAGCAGCATAGTTTGTATCCTAAAATAATATTGTCCTTCAATGTAAGGCAGTAGCAGTTAAAGAAACAAATGAACAAACATATAACTGGAAAAGAGATAGAATGGGAAACTGAATTAAATAGTCTCTTGGAAAATGGTATCACGGACAGTGGTCCACTCAAACAAAGACATGGGGACATAGGGAAGAAATATGAGAAATGCACAAGCATATCCATGTGGAGAAAATAAGCAAATGGGACAAACTCATTAGCCATTGGAAATCTCATCTTGTCTATTTAAGGGTCATTAAAAGAAGCACGAGAAACATTTATGGACAAAATCATTAAAAGAGTATAGGAGTTAATATAGTGATTGAGTAAAGGGAAGAAGGAGAAAAGTTCAGTGCATTCAGAAAGATGGGAAGAAAGGAGTGTGTATATGGGGAGACTGGACTCACACTATTAGCTAGGCTAGGAAAAAGAAGGAAAAGTCTAAATAAAATTATTTTAT
The DNA here is from genome assembly GCF_027887165.1 of Monodelphis domestica. Taxonomy (NCBI): domain Eukaryota; kingdom Metazoa; phylum Chordata; class Mammalia; order Didelphimorphia; family Didelphidae; genus Monodelphis; species Monodelphis domestica. The sequence continues at coordinate 340,425,436 of NC_077230.1, forward strand.
ATAATATTTATATTTATAAAAATAATAATTATAATAAGTGGCCCATTTATATGGCACTTTAAGGTTAAGAAGTCACTTACAAATATCTAATTTGATCCTCACAACAACCCTGGGAGATAGGTGCTATTATGACCTCCATTTTACATTTGAGGAAACTGAGGTAGATAGATTAAATGCCTTGCTTTGGAATCAGAGTTAGTAAGTATCTGAAGTCAGATTTAGGTCCAGTTCTCTATCCACTAAACCACCTCACCGCCTCTTATTTGCCTTACTTTTGTATTAAGGTCATAGAGAGAACATCTCCATTTAAATCTTCTATAGAGAGATCAGGTTTTAGGGTCTCCACAGTGCCTGGCACACAGTAAATACCTAATCAGTCCTTTATTTAGGAGTTACAAAGTGAGGAAGGGGAGGAGGTGATATTTCTTGAAAAAGAGAGCCACAGATTAAGATAATTAAAGTGAGGAGATGAGGAAAAGGGTAGGGAGGATTCTGAATCTCGTTCTTATCTGGGTTGGAGGGGAAAAAAAGAACAGCAATAAAAATAAAACCAAGGAATCTCAGCTTAGGCAGAAGAACAAATGAGGGGGGAGTTGGATGGGCTAGAGCCAGAGGTTAACTTTTTTTGTGACACAGATCCCTTTGGCAATTTGATCAAGATTAGGGACTCCTCAGAATAATGTTCTTAAATGCATAAAACAAAATGCATAGGATTTTAATGGAAACCAATTATATTGAAATAGTTACCAAATATATCTTTTTAAAGTTCATAGATCCCAGGTTAAGAAACTCTTGTAGAAGGAGGAGACTGTTATCAGATGACTAAGAACTTGGTGCTTATTTTAATGACTTTCAGAACCCTGCCAGCATCTTTTCCATTTGTCTTTGCAGATGATAGGTCTATGTTTGTTAACGGAAGGGCAGCAACCTCATCTGCACTGGAGCAACAAGGTAGGACATATGAAAAATTTCCAATCTGACTTTCCCTAGAGTCTGGGTGTATGCCAGTGATGGTGAACCTATGGAATGAGTGCACACAGAGCACTCTCTGTGGGCATGTGGCTGCCCCACCTCCCCAACCAGAATTGATTACTAGAAAGGCAGAGGGACTTGAGCAGAGCTGCTCCCCCCCTCCCAACCCCCTGCACCATGCCTCCCTCATCCCTCTGCCCAAAAGCCAATGGAGGCATACAGGGGGTAAGGTGGGCAGCTCGCAGGTGGCAGAGCTGGAGGGAAGCAGAGAGCTCAGGCCATTGTCCTCCCCCTCCTCTATACTTGCTGAGAACATTCCTCACTTCACCCACCCCTCTGCCCAGCAGCCCAATGGGAGCGCTTCCTCATGCTTCCTCGCTCCTTGTGTAGGGTAAAGGGGGGAGTAGGGGGCATACCCAGCATGTGGTGTTGTGGAGGGGCACAGCAATGCTCTGGGGGATTGGGGGTGGGGGGGGTTGGCACTCTATCTCTAAAAGGTTCACCATCACTGATGTATGCTTTCCCCAACCCTACTTAAAAAGTCTGGGGGAGAAGGATGCAAAAACTACCTGCAGAAGGAAGAAGAGGAATATTTACCTGTAGAGATTAATGAAGGAGAAGGGTCGAGGGTGGGGAGGGTTTGTATTGGACTTAATATATTGTTAATAATTGCATTTAAAAAAAATGATGGTGACTCTCTGTTCTACTACCCAGATTCACTGTCAAGTCCAAGCTGCCTGTTTCCCATAGCAGCTTGGTACCCCTCCAGAGCCACATCTGTTTTGCCATATGTTGGCATTTCAAGTGTCCTGGTTCAGTTATCTATTTATCTACTTACCATTCATTTAGCCAACAGTCCAATCTTGTCCACAAAAATATTATAGGTACCTTAATTCAATCAAATAATTTATGCTTATGATAGTTCTTGCCATTCTGAAAACCCTGTCCAAAAAAAGACATCAGGTCAACTTGTCATGACTTGTTTCTTATGAACCTATTTTCTAAGTGCCCACAAAACATATTCAATGACAATATTACCATTTTGCTGGAGATCCATGCCAAACTTGGATATCTGTAGTTCTAGGATTGATCTTTCCCTTTTTATGGGCTTCCCTCTTGTTCTCTTGTGTTTCAAAACTTCTGAACAAAAATCCCTTCATCACATCTGCATATTTTTTCATAGTCTCTATTTCATCTAGACCTGGAGTCTTGAAGTCATTATAATTCTCTCTAGTATTGAAGGGATTGAAGGTATTTTGATAAGGTAAGAGAAGCCTGATTGCAGACATGAACTGTCTCTAAAAAATGACTGCCATATAGAAAAGGATTAGATTGATTCTAGAAGTTAGAAAAGGATTAGATTGATTCTAGAAGTTACAGTGAGGTTAAATTTGGCTTCACTGGTTGTTGCCCATATCTAAAACACTCTCCATCTTCACCTGTGCCTCCTGGCTTCCTACAAGACTTGAATCTCATCTTTGCAAGAGGACTCTTCCAGTTCTCCCAATCCTCTAAAATTACACAATATTCATCTTGCTTTATGTACATAGTTGTCTGTTTAGAAATCTGTCCAGTGGTCTCTCGGAGGGTCCATGATCTACTCTGTCCAAGTGTGATCATTTCAGTTGAATAATGGAGTGAGAAGCACTATGTGTTTAGTCCTACATGCATAGGCATCACATAGTGTTCTGCCATGGCAAGAGATTGGTTTATTTTATTCAGTGAGTACATGCTTTTTTGGCACACAATCAATTTTCTACATACATGTTTCCATAGAACTTAACAACAAATGCAAAGTCTAAGGAGATAAACATTGTTGCTACAACAGAGATGGAGATAAATGACATAGATAGGGTAATTTGGAGGTTAGTCTCTCTTGACCTAAGGAGAATCATTGTTACTTTTGGCCAGCTTTCACAATCAATGACAATTACTTAGGAGATGGATAACAACATTTCATAGCTAGGTACAGGGTCAGAGGGTAATTTAATGACAGACCAGAATTGGGGTTTTTCCCAATTTACAAGTTCTATTTTTCTTGTGTTACTTTAAAGCATCTGGCAATGTTGCCTGGTTTCTGTCTGCAGTGGAGTGTGTCTTGAAGGTGACTGATGTTCTTGGCTTGCCTGGCTCCTACACTCCTTGTAATAGGAGTGAATGTAACTCTGTGGAGAGGGAAAGGAGGGAGTTAATGGGTAGTGATCTTCAGGTTTTAATTCTGTGAATGTAATCTTTTAGGGTAACAATCTGGGGGAATTAAAGTGGGATACGCGTTTCTTCTATAAGTCTTTGCTCTTATATTATTTCTTTTGTATTGGAGAGAGAACAATAATCATCCATTAGTGAGGGAAGTTAAAGAGAGAGAAGTCACAGAGGGGGATCAGTGGGGGTCTCATTTCCCAAACTGTGACTTTGTCAGCCTATGGGGATTTGATGACTCCCAACATGTCTGCATGCTGTCTCCCTCATTAAAATGTCAGCGTCTTGAGGAAAGACTGTACTTTAGCCTTTCTTTAGAAAGACTCCTCAGCATTTAACACAATGCCTGGCACATGGTAAGAGGCTAATAAATACATAGTGATGATGATGAGACTAAGAAGGGCTCATTTTTGGAGTCCTGGTACAAGAAAACAATCCAGACATTTGGAGACCCAACCAAAAGGATAGCTTGGTGGCTAAAGATATTGAATCCAACTTACTTTCTTACATCCTTTTCAAGGCCAGCAAGAATTCTTTGAGGCATAAAAAGATCAATGATTAGTAGGAGAGCTAGATTTCTAAATTAAACCATAATAAGCCAGCTGAATTTTGAACCACAGTTCAGAAACAAAGAACTATGATGTAAGCAGACAAATACAATACAGGACAAAATAAATTATTTGTAAACAGGATCAATAAGAAAATGATACAAGATCACTTTTAATCTTCTCAATCCCCTTCTTTGATCATGAAAGACATTAATCTCCTTCATTAATCACTTATCTATAATCTAATCTTTCAAGATATTTTATATAACCATTATCAATAATAGATAAATGGCCAAAGGACACAAATAGGCAGTTTCCAAAGGAAGAAATCCAAGCTATTAGTAAGCATGTGAAAAAAACAACAACCTTCAGTCACTAATTAAGAGGAATGAAAAATAAAGCAACTTTGAGGTTCCACCTTTCACCCATTACAGTGGCAAAAATGACAAAAACGGAAAACAGGCAGACAAATGGCAGAGCTTTGAATAGATCCAGTTATTTGGTACTGTGCCCCCAAAGTCATTTAACTGGTATGTCCTTTGACCCAGCTAGAGTATTCTATTTCCTGGTAGCTTGCCTGTCTTTTCCAGGCTAAAATAGATTTTTTCCCTGACCTTCCTGTTCTTTTGAGCTTGCCTCTTATGATTTGGTCTAACTCTCTCTTACCTTCCCATCATTCTCCTCCTTGGTCTATTCTTTGTTCTAGCCAAGCTTATATACTTGCTATTTTCTCACATTTAACATTCTAGTTCTTATCTGCCTCTGCTCAGGTTTTCTCAGCCTGGAATGTCCTCCCTCCTCATTTATGCCTCATGGAATCCCTAGCTCCTTTAAAGGCTCAGCTCCAAAGACACCTCAAGAACATGAGACCTTTTCTCAACCCCCAGTTATTAGTGATCCCTTCCAAAGTTCTTTTAAAATTTATATCAGTATAAAATTTATATCAGTATTCTTTATCCCAATGGAAAGTTACTTTAGAGAAGGGATTATTTTCAGATTTGACTTTGTGGCTCCACTACCTGACCTGGCACATAGTAGATTCTTAACAAATGCTTCTTGAATTGGACTACTGAAAGAACAGTCTAGTGGGGTCCTCTAGACTCTGTGAACCTAACAGGAAAGAGGATATGGAAGGATAGATGATATCCTCATATATATCCTGGGGAATATCTGATGGATTGATAGCTGTGTGGTCATTCCATTCTGAACATTATGAGGAACCTTGAGGTCTGTATCCCAGGATAGGGTCCTGGCCATTGTGAACTCTAGAAGAGTGTGGGGCTCAGAAGCAAATCATATTGTGTCTTCTTCCTCCACAGCATCATAAAAGAATGACATTTGGTTCAAGTAGATATCAAGGGCAACCTTTTATAGGAGAGGGGAAAGAAGTTACAGAAAAGGGTTGTATGAGAGCTAACAGTGCCAAAGTGATCGACCATAAGCTCAGATCTGACCAGGCTATCCTCTATTTAATCAATTCCACTGGTTCCCTGTTATTTCCAGAATCAAATATAAAATCCACTGTTTGACTTTTAAAGTACTTAATAACCTGGCCCCTTTCTGCCTTTCCAGTCTACTTATACTTTCCTCTTATATACTCTTTGATGCAATGTCACTGGCATCCTTGCTGCTCCTTAAATAAGGCATTCCATCTCTTGATTCAATGCACTTCAAAAAAATACACCTTTACTTTCTGCTTTAGAATCAATACCATGTATTGGTTCCCAGGCAGAGGAGTGGTAAGGGCCAAGCAGCAGAGTTTAAGTGACTTGCCCAAGGTCACACAGCTAGGAAGTAGCTGAGGCCAGCTTTGAACCCAGGGCCTCCCAGCTTCTAAGCCTGGCTCTCCATCCACTGAGCCTATCTAGTTGGTCCCTCAATGCACATTCACTGGCTGTCCTTCATGCTTCAGGCCCCCTTACCTTCATTCCCTATCTTCCCTGGCTTACTTTAAGTCCTAGCTAATCATCTTACCTTCTGCAAAAAGCCTTCATCAGATCTCCTTAATATCAGTGCCTTCTTTTGGAGATTATCTCCAAATTGTCATCCATCCAAATAGCAATCTATTTAACTCTACATCCATATCTCATTTGTACATAATTGTTTTCATCAGACTGTGAGTTCTTGAGACAGGGAGCTTTTTTTTTTCTTTGCATCCTAGTACTTAGCACAGTGCTTGGCACATTGCTTTCTAAATGCTTGTTGATAATGATGATCACCACCAGGAGGTCATTTGGAATTGCCTTGGTGTGCTTGGTGAGTGTGAATAGTTTTTTGCAGTTATTGTATGAATATGAATTTCTGGTCTTTTGATTGCATCTCACTACACTACAATTTTCTCTTGGCTTCCAACCTCCAATGGCATCCCAAGTCACTAGACTCTCTATTTTCCCTGTCCCTATGGTAGTGTGGGGTTCTGCAGTCCTTAGGGCTGCCATTACACCCTGGGCATGCTTCCAACACAAGAAGTATTTATCTCTGCAGATTGGCATCCTGCTGGTCTTGTCCATATGTATCTTTGGTATGGTGGCCGTAACTCTATTTTATGAGGAAAAATGGAAAGCTGCTGAGTTATCACTACAGGTAAGCATACCCAGAAGAGTCACAGTTCTGTGCCTATTAGAAGCTAATCTCAGCCTAATAGTCTGACTTTCTTGGTAGATGACTGCTCCCTACTTACATATCTTTGGAATATGCCTGATGGTGGCTTTCTCGTGGCCCATGGGCCTCTATTTTGCCAAGCTGAATGGAGCAGGTAGGCCAGGTTAAATACACCCCAGACACTGGAGTAACTGGAGGTTGGGTAGTAAGGAGGAATACACATGGGGGCCCTGAGAGGCTTTGCCAGAGGAGGAGGGCTTGGGAAGATTGTTGGCCAAAGAGTAAACTAGAGATGCTGACATTCTTGCCAAGTGCCACGAAATGTATTTGGAGTCAGTATCACCATTAGTTGGGGAGGACACTGTGTGGTATAGGGGATTCCACCATCTGGTGGTTAAGCCATTCTTACTGAGCAGTTGGGAGGTATCATGGATAGAGAGCTGACCTTGGGAGCCAGGAAGTACCAAGTTCAAGTCCAGCCTCTTGATCTATACTTAGCCCTTCATACTTTGCTGTAGGCCATCTCTTTAAGACTCTTGGGTCTTATCACCCTCATAGACTCACACTGAGCTTGCAGTCACTTTTTGCAAAAAATCAGATATGGCAAATCACAGAAGGAAGCTGACAGTCTGTATTCCTCCTAAGAGGAATCTTCTTGCCTGAGAGTCCTCAGTGTAATCACTGATTCAGAATCTAGCCCACTGTCCCTGTTAACTAAGTGTTAAGCTGTGTCTTCTGTATGTTGCTGAAACACTGAGATGCCAATGCCAGCTTCCTATAAATTGAGACAAAGCTCTGGTTTGCCACACATCCCATCCTGTCCCCAGGCATGGCTTTGCCTTTCATTTATTCCTAACCCTTTTTCCAGATTTGCCAGGGCATCAGCCCTCCTTCAACTCCTCTAGGGTGATGATGAGCTCTAGCATAGAGCTAGCATAGTATTCCTCTCCCAGTTTCTAGAGAGAGTAGTGGTAGTCCCAATTAACTCTGTAATGTGAATAGAGTGGATGTTCCCTGGGAAAAACTCCATCTGATAGTAAGCACAATCCAGCCAGGATTAAAGAGGGAGGATGGCCCCTTGTTAAGTGCTAGCTGCAATAACAGCATGTTCTATTTAGACCTGGGAAAGACCATGGAGGTCATCTAGTCCAAGCCCCTCATCATACTTGTAGTTTGGGGACAATAGTGATATCTGTGGAGAGGAGAGGAAAAGTCTTCCCAGAATAGAGTAGCCATGGAAAAGAAGCTAATAAACTAATGGTGGTTCTATTTTCCTCTTCAGCTCTCGTTGAGAAAAAGCAAAGGCAGAGCGGAAACGTGAAAGACTCTAGGAAAATAAAACGAATTAGAGGTAAGGGTTGGTGCAATAGATTTGAGCATCAGGTAACTGAAATCAGGCAAGTGCAGCAAGGTCCTACAAGTGAGGCTGAGGCCATGCCAGAGTCCTGCTAATTACATTTTTGGATGACACAAAGCTTGGGAGGGAAAACGTATGAGGTCTTAACTAGTTAGAGCAGTGAACTCATTGAATCTAATGAGATGCCTTGATAGGAACAAATGGAAGTCCTGTACTTGGGTTCAAAAAAGTCAACATTACAAATACGCAAGGGGAGAGAGAGAGTTATGGCTAGACAGCAGTCCAGGCTGTCAAGAATTTATTCAATGCCTACTTTGTGCCAGGCATTGTGCTAAACCTTGTGGGTGCAAAGTAAGGGAAAAGACAGTCCTGCTCTCAAGGAGTTCACTGAAGTAAAAAAAAAAAAGAGGGGGGGCTTACACAAGCTTAATGTGAATCTATGAGGGTAATAAGGTAGCTAGAGCAATCATAAACTGTATGAATTAAAAGCAGTATGGGGCCAAGAAGGAGAATTATCTCTACAGTACTCCACTCTTTCCTGACCCCGTAGACAAGTTCATATCTACTTCTAGAAATGTCTAGGACCTTTTTAAGAGGTCCTTGATAAACTGGAGTGTATCCAGAGAGGAGCAGCTGGAATGAGGCCATTTGGGTCTATACAGTGAAGGGAATAGGTGTCAGTGCTAAGCCACTTAGCTCTGGCATGGACAGATGTCACCTCGGACACAGGTAAGATGGAGCTCCCCAAGCAGCCAGGGACAAGTACCAATCTGTGGACAGAGGGCAGAATCCCAGTATTCTGCCTCTGAATCTTGAGGATAAATCTGGCAGTGGTTCCAGGAAAGCCATCCATTGGAAACTATAAGAAAGACAGGAACATGCCCAAAAGGATAGTCTTCAAAATATAGGCTGTTGAACTTGATTGATTACTGAATGATAAAGCAAGATACCATCCAATAAGAGATCATCTGGCAAGGGTCAGAGAAAGAAGATAATGGTGGCCAACTACCTAGCTGGGATACTTATACAGTCCTTTGTTGACCTAGTTACCCCAATAGAGAGGACTGCTGTTTTCCCTGGAACATGGATCTGGGACATCTTGGGGAACTTCCCAAGATTTACTAAATTGGATGACTCACACCTACTTCTGGTGATTGATAAGGGTATGGATTAATCTAGGAAGATTTGAATCCAGGACCTTCCATCTCTAGGTCTAATTCTCCATCCACTGAACCACCTAGCTGCTCCCTGTTTGGCTGTAAAAGTACTTCATAACTTGGCCCTTTCATACTTTTCTAGTCTTATATCTTTCTCCATCTCCTTCCCCCATATTCTGTGATTCAATGACACTGGCCTTGCTGTTCTCCCCCAAAGGCCTTCTATCTTCCAACTGTTCATTTTCATTGGCTTCTCCTGTACCTGGAATTCTCTCATGCCTCATATTTACATCATGGCTTCCTTCAAGTCTCAGTTAAATTCCCTTCTGCAAGAAGCCTTTCTTCTGAGATGAACTTCAATTTGTATTATATTATCTCCTGCATATATATAGTTTGCATACAGTTCCTGGCATATTATCTCTGCTACCCTCAGCTACTTTTACACTGTAATCTTAAGGGCAGGAATCATTCTTTTTAAACCCTTACCTTTTGTCTTAGAATAAGTGTTGCTTATTGACTATATTTATGTAAAAGGCAAGAAAAGAGGAACATTGGATATTAAGGAGACATACTTAAGTGAAGAAATTAAGAAAGCATTCAAGGAAATATAGTGGAGATCATTTGGGTGAATTTAAAGAGGGAGAAACAGAAGGTATCATCAGAATGTATTACTGGGTACTTGGCCAGGAGCGGGAAGTAGATACGATCCAAACACAGATATGTCTTTTTATGGACATCTTTGGGGGAACTTTTCCCTGCCCCAAACATAATCTTGTGACTTGATAATTTCCTTTCCAACAAACAGAACTCTCTGGCTATAATTCTTACTAGTAAGGAACTGGTTAATGAGGTCATGAGTGTTGCCAGAGTGTGTGGCTAGGGACAGGTCTGGAGTTGAGAGAACCTGGGTTCAAATTTGGCCTCAGATACTTCCTAGATATGTGACTCTGGGCAAGTCACTTAACCCCTCTTCTGCTTTAATAATGTCTGTAAGATGGAAGTGAAGTGTTTTTTTAAAAAACCTCAAAAACTTGTCAAATACTACCTCATTCGATCTGGCAGAACTAAAGACCATGGATGAAAGTTGTGGAGAGACAGTTTGAGATTTGGTATTCAGAAGGGCTTCCTAGTCATTGGAGCTATCCAGAAATGGTATGGGCAGCCTTAGGAGAGGAGCCTTAGGGCACCTACTTTTCTGGAAGTATTCAAGACAAAGACTAGATGACCACTGGTTAGGTAGGTTGTAAAGGGTCTTCTTATTGAAACTGGTGGCTCCCAAAGTTTCTCTCTACCTGGAGACTGTGATTTGATGTTCTAGAATGCTTTGGTAGGCATATATTGCCCTTCTGACCACTTTTATTGTTGCTGTTCAGTCACTTTTTAGTTCTGATTTTTTGTGACCCATTTGGGGTTTTCTGAGCAAAGAGTGGTTTGTCATTTCCTTCCCCAGCTCATCCTCAGGGATATCTTTTAAAGTCATTTCTTGTCTATATCTACAGTGTGTCTCTCCATTGTTCTCTGAGTCACCTGCATTTTGATTCTCCTGAAGACATACTGCTCTCTGATTTGCATCCATATAGCATCACTGGAGGGAAGTTGGTATTGAAATGATGGGTGAAGGAAAGAAGCAAGAAAGCAAGCCTGCATGGACTTCGTGATGTTCTTGGTCTGGCCCAGTTGCTTTTCCTAATTTCATCTACCTTTATGTCATTCCTATTTTTTTGTACAACCCACTTGGTACTGTGGTGTCTGCTTTAAGTGTGGTAGTTTTGTTGTCATCAGGGATGAAAAAGAGGATTCTGTTGTCTACTTTCCAGGTTCATCATAATCTTTGTAATGCATGTTATTGATTTTTACCGTTGCTATTCCTAATGAATTCTTTGACTGCTTGTACATGATTTATTTGTAAATAATTTTATACTGGCAACCAGTTTCCTATATGTTAATGTATTTGTTGTTTAGTCATTTTTCAATTGTGTCCCATTCCTTGTAATCCCAAGGGGGGTTTCTTGACAAAGATACTGGAGTGTGATTTGCTATTTCCTTCTCCAGCTTATTTTACAGAGGAGGAAATTGAAGCAAACAAGGTTAAGTAACTTGCCAAAGTCCCACAGCTAGTGTCTGAGGCTAAATTTGAACTTGGAACTTTCTGACTCCAGGCCCAGCACTCTATCCACTTCAAGACCTAGCTGCGCTTTATTAGTGCCCATATTAATGTATAAGTAGTTCCATTTCATGTATGTTTGTCAAAAGTACTTTTCAGATTCTTCGGATTTCTTTCTTAATCTATGGTCTTTTTCATTTATTAATCTCAAATTATATTCCCTGGCCCTTTTTTGGGGCATCATCCTCTATGTTTACCTTGGTGAATCTTGTCAAGTACTTCCTACAATATCCCTGCTTATTCATCTCCAACAACAGGTGTTGGCTCCTAAGTTCTTGTTACCTCCATGGGGGCCTGCTTTAAGACAAAGTGATTGAATATTCCATGATATGCTTCTTGTTTCCTTTGGGCACATGATGAAACCGATTCTGCCAACTTCCTTATTCACATATCCAAGGAGAATTTGTACTTAGCTGTAACTTTTTAAGGTCTCTTGATTTCATTTTTAGTGAGAATGTTAATACAGACAAGGTCCATTTTCTCCAGTAATCTATTAACTTGTCAGTCATTGGGAAAAGATCCCATAGTCAGAGGGTCAACATTTTAAGATAGTTTAAAACCTGTTGTGATTCTCATCTCCTCTTGCCCCTCCTTACTACTTCTCTTCCACCAGTGGGGCAGAGGAAAGAGGGCCATTTTGTGTTTTTATGTATTTCATGGGCCACCATGACTCAACTAAAAGTCTATTTTCTATAGGAAATCTTTCCTATCCCCTCTTAATTTCAGTGCCTTCCCTCCATTATTTCCTATTTATTTTGCATGTAGCTTGCTTTGCATATATTTATTTGCATGTTGTCTCCCCAATTAGGCTATAAACTCCTTGAGGGCAATGATCTATCTTTTGCCTCTTTTTATATCTCCAGTACTTAGCACAGTGCCCGGCACATAGTAGGTGCTTAACAAATGTTGAAGAATTGATTGATGGACCCAAGAATTCACTTTCTGGTGACCAGTCTTGCTGGTGTTGGGCCCTATCCAACTTATCGAGGCTCTTTCAATTCTATGTGGGCACAATCTGTGTTGGGAGCTTGTACTTTGTTGATAAAGCCATTGGGATCCCTAAGTCACTTCCATAATGCAAGGAAACATTAGAGCAAGACAGTGGAGAAAATTGCTCAAAATACAATTTATTATTATCATACTTATTTTAGGTTTAGGAACTTGGACTAGTGTTGTTTTTTAAACCCTTTCCTTCTATCTTGGAATCAGTACTGTGTATTGGCTCCAAGGCAGAAGAGTGGTAAGGGCTAGGCAATGGGGGTCAAGTGACTTGCCCAGGGTCACACAGCTGGGAAGTGTCTGAGGCCAAATTTGAACCCAGGACCTCCTGTCTCTAGGCTTGTCTCTCAATCCACTGAGTCACCCAGCTGCCCCCCATGAACCTGTGTTTTCATTGGTATAGGGGACCCTCATATGAGAAGACTCTCTACCAGTGTTCCGGTATAGGTTGACACGTTCTCTAATGAAGCTTTACGGTTTTAGAATTTCTTGGAGCAGTGAGAGATTAAAAGACTTGCCCCAAGACACACAGACCTAATGGTATATGTTTGAGGCAGGTCTTGAGCCTGACAAGCTCACAAATGCTTTGCTGTTTCTTCCATCCCCATTTTGAAGTCAATTAGCTTACTCAAGATCACAGAGCTGAGGGGTAGAGCCTGGAGTCTGGAGACTCTTCTATCTCCACATCTGTGGCTCAAATAAAATTGTAAGAAACTACCATTTTTATCCCTTTCCCCTTGCCTTTCCCATATACATATTTGTATACAGGTGGCAGCAGGTTAAAGTATGTCTCAGGCAGCTTTAATATAGCTAGAATTAGAAGAAAGTATAAAACACAGCCTTGGTGGGGAGGATATCAAAGGGTAGGACTGTCACACCTACTTTGCCTGGGCAACAGTGAGAGATGTAGGTAATTTGTATCCATGCAAGGGCTCTATTCTCCCCATCTAGCATCCCTACCTGACTGTTGTCTCCCCAAAAGAGAGAGTAGGACCAAAGCTTGGACCCTAAGGGCATCCCCCACTGATTTGTAGTACTTATGGGGTGGCTGGCTCTTGGAGCTCTGGTGATGAAGGGTAGAGGAGGTCTTTGAAAGCAAGAGAATGAGGGAGGAGTGGCTAAACACCAACCAGTCATTGTAGGAAGGAAATTTGGGGGCATATGTTGAGACAAGCACTTCATAATGTGAATCTCCTTGAGTTGGCCCTCAGTGAATGAATCTTTCTCTTCTCTGCTTCAAACTCTTTCAGCTATTCAGTTCATCAGTCTTATTTCCTTCCTGGTCGTTCTTCTCATTATCTACACCATCCCCCTAGGGATAAGTTCTCCCTGTATCCGAGAAAACAAGACCCTGGCACGCAAACCAACTTTCATTGGGCACAGAGGCGCACCAATGGTAGGTCTGAATATGTGGGACAGATTTGTTAGAGGTAGGGTTAGTAAGAATGCAGTCAGAGACCACAGATTCCATAGCCGGGACCTGAAGGATTTTTGAGACCTATGTATTTAGAGATCACTGAACTCAACCTCTAAATCACTTAGGAGGCAGTGTGGAAGAGTTGTAGGCTCAAAAGAAAGCCTGGGATCCTATAACGCTCCTTATTAGTCATGTGGCCTTGGTTTAGTAACCTCGAATCTAAGAGTCTCATTTTCTTCATATGTAAAATGTCACAGGGTTGATGTGAAAAATCAAATAAGATAATAGAGGTCATGTGAATAAGTTAATGTTATGGGCAGCAGAGGCAGAAGGACTTGCCTCCTTCTCCAGTGCTGACGGGTTATTGATCATAGGGAGTTCTCACGTTTATGTTAGGGTAGTGCCGTTTAGCCCTGAGGAAGGAAGGAAGGCTGAAGTGTAATTTACAGCATGGCATTAAATATCTGGGTGTAGGATGGCTATGTTCTCTTTCCATAGGAGACTGAGCAAAAGGAAAGAGATTTATATTAAAGCAAGAGATGTAAGTTAGAAAGATGTTATCCATGGGGCTCAAACTCTGGAGTTGTCAACTCAGACTAGGGAGGCTCCATCCTGAGACCTTCAATAGGAGAACAAAGAAGCAATCTATTATCCCTCCTAACCTCTCTTGGAGCCACCTTGTCATTTCTATTCCATTGGTTTTGCAATTCCTCACTTTCTTACTCCATCATGAGTAATTAGCATATGCTGATTATTAATTAAGGCCCTAAGGGTTGTCAAAGGTGTTCCATATTCCTGGTGATACCTGTAGGGATGAATGATGCCAATCAAAAAAGGCTGGAAAGAGTCTCTTGGGATCATGTGGTCCAAGGCAGAAGACTGAGGGATATAAGGACACAACTAGGCGTTTTCACCACTTTTGATTGCCTGGGAGGAAGATTACATCTAGGAACTTGGCCAGTGATTTCAAAAGTCTTGAACTGCTCCATAGAAGCTTCCCCTAAACGCTCAATGTGGGTAATCAAAGGTCAGCCACTGGGTATAAGTAATTTCCACCCTGGTACCAGTGGATGACTTGCACATGAGTAGGGGGGGTGGGACAAAGATGGGCTGGCCATACTGCAAAAGTGAGGGGGTAGGGCAGCAAAGTGGCTCACTGGATAGAAAGCCAGATATGGAGATGGGAGGTCCTGGGTCCAAATCTGGTCTCAGACACTTCCTAGCTGTGTGACCAGGCAAGTCACTTAACTCTAGTTGCCTGGCTCTCACTTTTCTTCTGCCTTGGAACCACCACACAGTATTGATTCTAAGACAGAAGGTAAGGGTTTTTTTCAAACGAGAGAGGAAAAATGGATGGCCTGAGTAATGTCTAGCACCAAGAGCCAGAGAAAGTCCTTTAGTATGTCAGGTAGATCCTTTAATCTCATTGAAGAGAGAAAACAGGCTTTAGCATGATGGGTTCTAGGAATAGGATTTAGACTTTGGGACTGTCTAAGCTCTTGGCTACATTTAATGTGTTTGGGAAAGAATATATTTTCCTGAAGCTTTGTTGATCTGAACTTTCAGCTGAAAATGATAGATGGAGAGAGTTTCTCAGGCATAAGCACGGAATCAAACACTTTGGAAAGTAAATATTACATCAACAGAAGAACTATAGTGGAAGATGTATCTATCTAGTAACCCATAACAGAAAATCAATGGGAGAGACACAGTTGATGATTGACTTCCAGACATTTATGTTATCTATGTGCAAAATTTACCACCTCTTAAATGTATTTATAATCTACAAATAAAGTGAACTCTAAGACTGGAATACATATAGGGGATATAATTGTTTCAAAAGAAAGAGATGAGATAAAAGAGTCATTGAAGTAACATGAAAATCCATAAATCTGATGTGAAAAGCATGGTGAAGAACCATTTGGGTGAAAAGGGAAAAAAAAGATACAATGATATCTGTATGCTATAGACCATCAAGTGAGACAGCTGGAGAAATTAGATAATGAATTCAAACATTAAAGAAGCAGGATATTGCCTTTTTTGTTTTTTAACCCTTACCTACCATCTTAGAATCAATACTGTGAATTGGTTCTAAGGCAGAAGAGTGGTAAGGGCTAAGTAATGGGGGTTAAGTGACTTGCCCAGGGTCACACAGCTGGGAAGTGTCTGAGGCCAAATTTGAACCCAAGACTTCCCATCTCTAGGCCTGGTTCTCTATCTACTGAGGCATCTCTAGCTGCCCTGGGGCATTTTCTTTTGAACTGTAATAGAGCAGGTTTAAAATAATTCAAGGATCTATGATTTCACCAAATTTGTACTCCTTCTAGACTGATCTGAACCCATTTTTGTTGTAGGAGACTGTCTTCATGAGCTGATATGTCTGGGGAAAAAAGTCAAAAGTAACCTGGCAGTCATCTCTCTTTGAACTTAGCCAGTCTATTTCCTTGAATGACAGATTCATTACTGGTTCCCTACTTAGGATCTTTTTAGCTTGGTAGGATTTGGTGGAGTTTGTGCCTTAAGAAACAGGGTCTTCTGTACCAGTAGGGTAAGAATTGGAGGAGGACATTATTGGAAGAGGGCAGGTATACCACAGATTGAACATTAAAAAGCATTGAATCAAAAACTTTCCCAATAGTTCTGAAGAGGGAAGAAAAAGGGTGGGTTTCTTCATATATATGACTGCATAGGATTCTCTCTGTTGAATCCACATTTTAAAAGCATATGTTAAAATAGAATTGAAGGCATGTAACCCTGGAAGAATACAAAAGCTGGCAGAGGCCTGTAAGGATAGCTAATACCTGTCAGAAAAATCACAAAGGCAATAAAAGAATCTTTTTTGGGGGTGTAGGAAGAACAAAGAATGGGGGACAGTTGGGTGGCTCAGTGGATTGAGAGCTAGGCCTAGAGATGGGGGACCCTGAGTTCAAATCTGGCCTCAGACACTTTCTAGCTGTGTGACCCTGGGCAAATAATTTAACTCCCTTTTCCTTGCCCTTACTGTTCTTCTGCCTTAGAACCAATACACAGCATTAATTCGAAGATGGAAGGTAAGGGTTTTAAAAAAAAAGGAACAAAGAATGAATAAGTTTGGGGTGAATAAGGCATTAAAAGATAATAGAAAGCAAAACTACCCAGCTCCTATTTTGCTTCTTTTTTCTCTGTTAAGGAGAATCATCCTCAGACTGAAAAGGATAGGAAAGAAAAAAAAGGTCAAAGGGATTTGAGCCTCAGGATAAAGTGAGGTCAGGGGAAAAAGAGTATCTTGCTGTCCTCAATGACTCCCCACAGTTCAGAAAGGACCACATCACTGTGACTCAACCCATAGCTCTAAAAGAATACTTTCTTCACTGAAGTCATCTCTCCTGGATGAACTACATCTCACAAGAAGGATGTGATTGCTGAGGCACAGTCTATGGCCTTTAAGGAAT
This sequence comes from Monodelphis domestica, assembly GCF_027887165.1. NCBI lineage: Eukaryota > Metazoa > Chordata > Mammalia > Didelphimorphia > Didelphidae > Monodelphis > Monodelphis domestica. The sequence continues at coordinate 340,442,281 of NC_077230.1, forward strand.
CTTGGTGAATAAGAGAAGCTACAAGAATGGAGATATGTAAAGGCCATTCAGATGTTTTTTCAGAGTTGGATTCTTTTCATTCCAAGCTGGTGCATCTGAATATCCATCTCTGAACAAAATTGTAGATTATTAAGTAGGTTGTTTCTAAGAAAGGGAAGTGATAACTCCGAGGAGCCAGCAAGGGTTACTAGAGAACAAATCATGCCAGACTTATGTCATTTCCTTTATTGACAAGGTTTCTAAATTAGTTGCTTGAGGAACCATCATAGACTTCAGAATCCTGTTGCTGGAAGGACTACACAGAAGAGGCTACAGAGGAAAATTTAGCAGCAGATGAGGATTGGACAAGATGATGTGACTGCTAAGGACCCTTCTGACTTCAAGATTTTTGTGGCTATAATTGAGAATGAATTTAGTTTCAATGATTTAAAAAAAAATTTCATGATACCCTTTGAGAAAATGACTCAAAGTGGTGTCTTTACCTCTAGGGTAAGGAGCCTCAGTCTTATATGATAGAGTAGGGTTTTTAATTCCTAAAGATCTTCCCAACTCTAATATTCTTCTCTTGAAAATGAACACAGAGCTAAAAATCACTATTATCTATTTTAGTGACATGTACATATTTGTTGAGTTTTTTAGTCATGTCCAATTCTTCAGGATCCCATTTGGGGTTTTATTGGCAAAGATACTGGAGTGCTTTACCATTTCCTTCTCCAGTTCTTTTTTTACAGATGATGAACTGAGGCAAATGGGATAAAGTCACTTGCCCAGAGTTACCCTGATAATAAGTAACTGAGGTTGGGTTTTGAACTTAGGAAGAGGAGCCTTTTTGATTCCAAACCCAGTACTCCATCCACTATACCACCTCGCTGCCATATGTACATACTAGGTACTCAAGAAATGTTGAATGTGTTGTTGAGTTATTTGCTGAAATTTATATGAAGAAAAGATCAAGAATATCAAGGGAATTGATGAAAAGAAAAAAAAGGAAGAAAGGGGGGGCATGGCAGTATCTGATCTCAGAGTATATCACAAAGCTGTAATTGCCAAAATATTTGGTTCTAGATAAAAAATGAAGAGGTTGATCATTGGAACAGATTAGATATGCATTATGTAGAAGCAAATGAGTGTAGTAACATAGTTTTCAATAAACAGGAAAAAATGATCCCAGCTATCGTAGCAAGAACTCAATAAGGTATAGACTACCTCACACTGTATACACCAAGATAAGCTCCAGATGGACATATCAGTTAGACATAAAACATAACACCATAAACAAATCAGAGGAGCATGAAAGAAATTATCAGATCTCTAGATAAGGGAAAAGCTCTTGGCCAGAAATAAAAAGATTCAGAAGTAAATTGGACTATTTCAATTACATCAAATTTAAAAAGGTTTTCCACAAACAAAGCCAATGCAGCCAAAATTAATAGGAAAGTAGGAAGCCGACTTCTCATATTTAAATATCAAAGCACCGATAAAACAGTTAAGTAAAGATGATTTGTTCACAATCCTGCAGTATCACAACCAATAAGGGGCAGAGTTGGAACATGAACTCATGTCTCCTGATTCCAAATTTAGTGCCCATTTGATTTCTCCATGCCAGCATCTTTGAATACCTTCAAAAAGTGAAATTATAATCTCATGAGTCAGTTCATTGAGGCAGACAAGTGGCACAGCAGATAGCATCAGGAATGGAGTCAGGATAGCTCTGAGTTAAAATCCTGTTTCAGACACTTACAAGCTATGTGACCCTAGGCAAGTCCCTTAACTTCTGCCCCAATTTCCTCAACTGTAAAATGGGGATAATAATACCTACTTCTTAGGTTTGTTGTAGAGATCAAATGAGAAAATATTTGAAAATTACTTTCATATAATGTGTGGTATCTAGTAAGTGCTTTATAAATGCTTATTCCTTTCCCCTCTCCCATTCTTGACTGGTTCTAATTTCAAGAATGCTCTTCCTTACATGGGATTAAAAGTTATTGGTTGATTGTGGACAACTCTTAATGGAACAGAGGGTTACCCAAAATAAATCCATTCTATGGATAATACAAGCTTTTCAATTTTAAAGAAAATCAGAGCCACTTAAGTTGTTCCACTGATTGACTGAACTTTGGCCTCAGTATCCACCTAGGCCTGTATTGGAACCCTGGGGAAAGCTCACTTTGCTGTGCTTCCTCCCTAGCCTCCCTAGATTGTTCACTGGAGGAAGAGGTATGTAGCAAAGTGAGCTCTTTATTTGAAGTCAGAAGATCTGATTCAAAGTTTAACTCTGCTACTAGCCCATTGATGGCAAACCTTTTAGAGATTGAGTGCCCAAATTGCAACCCTCACACTGCATGTAAGCTGCCCCCTTAGTCCAGACAGGAGAGGGAGGAAGTGCTCCCATTGGACTGCTGGGCAGAGGGGTAGGTGATGTGAAAATTGTCCTCAGACTCAATGGAGTGGGGGAGGATAGTAGCCCCTACTCTGGCACATGTGCCATAGGTTTACCAACATGGTACTAGCCCCTTCTATGGCCTGGGACTAGTCAACTTATCAGTGTTTCAGTTTCCTCTTCTGTAAAATTCAGAGGTTAAAAGTTGCTTTAAGCTCTAGTGCTTATGCATAAAGTCTTTGTGTAATAGACAATAATAGTTAACATTTCTTAAGTACCTATTATATACTAGGCACTGTACTAAGCACAGGAAATACAAAAAGAAACAAAAGATAGTCCCTGCCCTGGAAGAGCTTACAATCTAATGATGGTGGTGGTGATAAGGAGATGTTAGAGTTCAAGTCTAGCATTTCCCAGGCTAGATACCCTAGAACTCTTGTTACCTAGGATACAAAAGAGCTTCAATGAGAAATATTCTTTTTTTAGAGCCTATTGGTCACTAAAGTCATAGCCAATTTGAAGTGTTGTCCTTGATATGGGGTGAAGCTATAGGGAAAGAGTCCACTAATTTATATCATCTCCAGTGGTCTGGGGCAGAATAGAATCTATCAAAATGGATGTAGGTAGAGGACCTGGGTTGGAGTGCTTAAGCAAATCGCTGGTGTCTACATTAAAGGTGCCATGCCATGGTTTCCTTGAATCACCTAGTCTTAAGATTTGGAAGGAACATCAAACTTCATCCAATCTGTACCTGAAGAACAATATCTTCTACAATGTACCTCCTGAGTAGCCAACCATTCTCTCTTTGTAGGAATTCAGTGATGAAAAACCCATTCTCCCCAAGATAGCCTGACTACTGATTAATTGTTAGGGAGTCCATAGGATCATCTGAATCTGTTATATGACAAATTGTGTCTGACTTTCCTCTCCTCTGCCATAGATTCTAAGATGGGGCAGTCACTCTTCCCCCAGATTCCATCAGTAATCAGTTCCTTCTTGTTTTTAAGCACTAAGTCAAGAATAGCATTTCCCTTCATTCCTTCCATCTTCCTTCTCAGGAAGTTTTTAGGAGTTGCTCTGCTCAGAGAGAGAATAAAAATAGATGTGGAGCAAATGAAGTCGTTTATAATTCTATCATGTCTCTCTACCCGGCCTATGATTCCTGACACTATTTACTTCATCATTTTGTCCAGGTAGTATTAATCTAATGACAATATCTCTTCTGTTTCTGCTTCCAATGATCTCTACCTAAATGCTCTCAACTATGTTTAAAAAAATACATACACATACACACATATAATTCAGTTGTTTCAGTTGTAGCCAACTCCGCATGATCTCATTTTGAGTTTTCTTGGCAGAGATACTGGAGTGGTTTTCCATTTTCTTTTCCAGTATACTTAACAGATGAGGAAACAGGCTAATAGAATGAAGTGACTTAGCCAGGTTCACACAGTTAGTAAGTGTGTGAGGCCAGATTTGACCTCATGAAGATGAGTCTTCCTGACTCCAAGCCCAGTTGCTCTATCCACTGGGGTCACTTAGCTTTTCTCTCTCATACATGCATACATATCTGTGTATATATATCCTTTCTATGTACTGGGCTTATTACAGCTATCTCATTTGATCCTCACAATAACCCTGTATTATTACTTTTTTTAGTGATTTGCCTATTTTTTTGTCTCCCCACTCTTTCAATTAAAAAACAAACAAACAACAAAACCAAAAAAGCCATCGTAACCAATATTCATAGTCAAGTAAAACAAATGCCCATGTTGTATATGGCCAAAAAAGTTCTTACGGTCATCTTGAATCTCTCACATCTGTCAGAAGGTGGGTTGAACAGACCATCATCCCTCTTCTGGGACCATGCCTAGTCATTGCATTGATCAGAGTTCTTACTTTCACAGGGATATAACTTAGTAAAAAGACATTGTCTTTGTTCTTTCTCTTACTGTTTCATTTTGGATTAAAGCCTTTTTGATTAGATTGTAATACTCCAGGTACCTTTTTAGCCTTACATGCATATCATTTCAGACCAGGAGCTTGTCATTCTTGTATATTAAAATATGGTTCATAATTTGAAAATGCAGTCTTTTTTTATGAAGATACTTTATTTTTAACCAATTATATGTGATAACAAATTTTCACATAAATTTTTTGAAGTTATGTAATTCAAATAGTCTCCTTCCCTCTCCCCTCCCAGAGCTGGCAAGCAATTCAATCTGGGTTATACATGTCTAATCATGTAAAATAGATTTTCATTATTCATTTTTGTAAGAGAATAATCATATAAAACTAAACCCCTCTAAATAAAAAGCCAAATAAATTAAAGTGAAATATATTATGCTTTGATTTGCAGTCTGACTCCCAATAGTTCTTTCTCTAGAGGTAGACAGCATTCTTTATCACAAGTCCCTCAGAACAGTCCTAGATCATTGCACTACTGAGAGAAGCTAAATTTATCACATTTGATCATTCCACAATATTGCTGTTACTGTGTACAATGTTCTCCCCTGCTTATTTCATTCTGTATCACTTCATGTAGGTCTTTCCAGCTCTGACATCAACTTGTTCATCATTTCTTATAGCACAATAGTATTCCATCACAATCATACACTACAACTTGTTCAGCAATTCCCCAATTGATGGACATGCCCTCAATTTCCAATTCTTTGCCATCATAAAAAGAGAAGCTATAAATATTTTTGTACAAGTAGGTCTTCCCCTTCCCCTGCCTTTTTTTTTTAATCTCTGGGATACAGATCTAGTAGTGGTATTAGTGAATCAAAGGGTATGCATTGTTTTATAGCCCTTTTGGCATAATTCTAAATTACCCTCCAGAATAGTTGGATCAGTTCACAACTCCACCAACAATGCATCAGGGTCCCAATTTTGTCACATCACCTCTAACATTTTTCACTTTTCTTTACTGTCATATTAGCCAATCTAATAAATATGAGGTGGTACCTCAGAGTTGTTTTAGTTTGCATTTCTATGATTGAGAGAGACTTAGAACATTTTTTCATATGCTTATTGATTGCTTTGATTTCTTCATCTGAAAATTGCTTATTCATATCCTTTGACCATTTGTAAGGTGGGGGATGACTTGTATTCTTATATATTTGAGAAATGATCCCTTTATCAGAGAAATTTGTTATAATTTTTCCCAGTTTGCTTTCCTTCTCATCTTGGTTACATTGGTTTTGTTTGTACAAAACCTTTTAAATTTAATATTATCAAAATTAGTCATCTTATATTTTATAATGTTCTCTCTCTTGTTTAGTCATAAATTCTTCCCTTCTCCATACCACTGTTTTCTTAGATACCTTCACAGATCTGCCTTTTTTTTCCTAAAGACCTTCTTTTTGAATGTCAGCAGTGAGAAAAACACAGCGTTTGTCCCAAAGCATTCAGGTATCTTGCCCCAACTTTCATAACCTTCAATGCTGCTTTCTGGATTTCTTTTAACAGTTTGTGCCTTTATGAGTTATTGGAAGAGTTTTTTTGTTGTTCAGTCATTTCAGTCATGTCCTATTATTCACAGCTCCATTTGGAATTTTTTTAGCAAAGATACTTGGGAGTGGTTTCCTTCTCCAACTCATTTTATAATAGGGAATTGAGGCAAACAGGTTTAAATGACTTGCCCAGGGTCACACACAGTAAGTGTTTGGGGCTGGAGGGCTGGATTTGAACTGAGAAAGCTTAGTCTTCCTAACCTGAAGCCTAGTACTCTAACCACTGTACACCCCTACCTGGTCCCTAAAAGAGCATAGGAGCCATCAGAGTGGTAAGACTTTGGAAGGTCTCTATTATATCCTTTGTACGTGCCAATAAACCTCTATTATTAATACTAGATTGACAAATAGTTGCCTCAGCTATGGAATAATCCTAATTCCTCCCCTCCACACCCAAGTAATTGACTAAAATTTTGGTGTTCTATCAGTGTATCTCAACCTTGAGTATGGTACCCTGTGGAAAGATTCTACAAAATTATTATGTAATTCTGTAAAATTATTATTTAGTCTAACCATCTCAAAGAGGAGAAACTTGGGGTTTAGAAAGGTTAAACGGTGTGTTTCAAGACAAATAGTGGTAAATCCAGGACTAGAAGGCTTTTGACTCCCAGTCTAATGTTTTTTACACTGTCTTGAATGACTAGTTTTCTTGAAAGTAAATTGGACAAAGGAACCTGGTGTGTATTGGAAAGACAAAAGCATTTATTGGGCAGTGCCAAGGCAGTAAGGACAGGTCCTGGTAAAATGGAAGTTTTCAGACCCCTGCATGTTCGCCTTCTCTTCTTACTCTTTCTTCTCCCCTTGTTAATGGACAATGCTCATCCTTCCCCTACTTTTTTAAAACCCTTACTTCCTTTCTTAGGAACAAGAGTAAGACAGAAAGTCAAGGGCTAAGAAAATGGGGTTAAGTAACTTGCCTAGAGTCACACAGCTAAGAAGTGTCTGAGGCCAGATTAGAACCCAGGTCTTCCTGACACCAGGAATGGAGCTCTATCTACTGTGTCACCTAGCTGCCTCCTTCCCCTTCTCTTAAGGAAGGTAAAAGAAGAACCTTGCAATTCATTCTGATTTCCTATTCCTTTTCATTAGCTGGCCCCAGAGAATACGCAGATGTCCTTTGAGAAAGCTATTGAACATGGTGCCACAGGGCTGGAGACTGATGTCACTCTCAGGTAAGAATGGAGGCAAAAAATTCTAAAAATATGTATACCATACTTTGTAGTTTCTTTCTGTGGGTTTCAGAGTATAGAATATTAGTTTTGTTATATTTGTCTTCAGGACAGTGGGTGATCCCTAGAAAAATCGAGTACGTCTCCATTTGTCCCTGTAAGAATGAATTCTGACTATGACCTGGGTGGTAGATAATATGTTAAAGAACTTAACTTTGATGCCAAATGGCCCCAGATTCTGTTGGCTAATCATGTGTCTGGGAGCTTCCCTCCCCATGTCACTAGAATTCAGTAGGTAGGAGATGAAACTAGCTGACCCTTCTGAATTCTCCTCCTTTGGGAAATAACAATGTAGTAAATTCCTTGCCTTCTCTCCGTCCACAGTTATGATGGTGTGCCTTTCCTCATGCATGACTACACACTGAGAAGAACAACCAATATCCATGAAATCATGCCGACTTCCTCTCACTTGCCTTCCTCTATGTTCACTTGGCAAACCCTGGAAACCCTGAACTCAGGTCAATGGTTCTTCAAGGTAACGGGGCCCAGATAAGAGTTGATCAACCTGGATTGACACATGGGCCACACTGATTGGGTCCCCCTGTCAGAATTAAGGAGTTTTGGAGTTCTAACAGATCTCAGCAGCCACTTTAATCTGATCCATTTCCCAAAAGGGATCTCTCCTCTACAGCATACCTAATGAGTGGTTGCCCTGCCTTTGCCCTTAAAGTTCATGCCTTTTTGGGTGGCTCATCATTAATATGACTGTTGGCAGGAGAAAAGAAAAAAAATAAAATCATAGAACTGAAAGGGAACACAGAGTTCATCTGTTTTGTCTAACCTCCTTATTTTATAAATGAGGAAACAGACCCAGCAAAAATAAGAAGCTTGTTCCTGAGATCCAGAAAGATCTTTGGAAGTGAACTGAGACTTCTTCTTCAAATATGGGTTCCTGAAACCTTCATACAGCGTCCAGGGACACTTTGGATTAGCCTCAATCTCAGTCCACAACCCATGAGCCCCCATCCAATGCTTCTTTTTACCAGGACATATAAAACTACATATTAACTCAAAGCAAAGGCATCTAGTGAAGTGGAATATCAAGTGAATTACCTCAAATAAGGTCATATTTGTAAAGCACTTAGCCCAATGCCTGGCACATAGTAGGTACTTACTAAATGCTTATACTCTTTCCCACCTGCCTCCTTCCTTTCCAAAACTTCCATCATAAATGCAAGATCATACTCTCCCAAAGATTCCCAAACTCCTGGTAGAAGATGAAATGAACACATACTGCTTGGATGAACTCATGCTATTAGGGCCATAAAGGTCATACTGGCCTATTCAAACTAATTCATTATCTCAGTTTTTCTTCAATTAAAACTAAACAAACTAAGTTAAAACAAATGAGAAAACAGACTAAGTTACAGATTTAAACACTCAGTTTGCAAAATCTTGTACTCAACAAAACTATAAGGATATATTTTAAATAAATCATATTGGACTAATTGAAAGAAGGAAATTTACATGTCACAAAACTAACCAGTCAGCATCAGAGGGAATCCTTGTACTAACAAAATCCCTTGAAAGTTTTTTTTTTTCAGAATTTTCTTCTTTTTCTCATTTGGTTTACTTCAGAAATATCAAAAATCTTCCTTTAATGCTACTATTCTGTGAGTCAGGTTTTAGTCAGGTGAGATTAATATTATCAGGAAATAGGTATTGGTTTGCTAAATGTTCTAGGAGAAATGGCCCTAAGCCTCAAATTATAAAAATCAATAAAAAGAAAAAAATTACATCCTTAAAATAGTTTGTAAAATTCTCATAGTACTGTCATCTACATACCTCCAGCTCACTGTCCCTCCTTTTTCAAAGAATTAGCTTGCCTCAGTTTTCCTTTTAACCTAACCACTGCCCTATTCTGATGACTTTAGTACCATAAGCTGGTGTTCTCTTATAAAGCTTTGTAACCAAGTTCATCAGACTTTTAAATTTCTTTCCATAATATAGATTCACTCTAATTTCCCCAACACCTAACCTTCCTTCAGATTTTCCCCTTTCTGTGCATGGTACCCCATCCTTCCAGTAACCTTGGTTCACAACCTTAGTTATCCTTAATTCTTGCCTCTTTCTCATCCTAGTTGACAAGTTTTGTTGACTATCTGCAACAACTCTTGCATCTGTTTTCTCTCCATTCATATAGTGTCCATCCTCATTTGGACCCTCATTGCCTATTATCTAGATTAGAGCAACAGCTTCCTAATTGGTTTCTCTAATCTCCCTCCAAGCTGTCCTCCACACAGTATCCAAAATTAGTATGCTAAAACACAGATCTAGCCATCTTGCCACCCCCTATTGCCTACATGATACCTTTTCTGATCCCTAGAATTAACACCACTGTCCCTTTCTTGAAATTATTTTCTGTGTCAATATACTTTGTGTACCTACTGTATCCCCCTGACTCCATGGAAAGTAAGCTCCTCAAGGGCAAAGACTGGTTCATTATTGTCTTTGTATCCCCTGGTGCCCAGCATGTTGCCTTACACAATAGTGAGTGCTTAATAAATATTTCTGAAATCAAATTTTGTTCCTCCAAATTAATTTTGTATCATATCGTCTGGTTTTTCACAGTTTCATTAGGATAGTATTGTTTGTTTGTTTGTTTTCTGGAAGTGATCTGTGGATTCTATCAATTAGCACTTTGTTTTCTTCAGAGGTTTGAAAAAGTGCTTTTGTATTATTTAATGTGTCATGGAATTTGGGTTTTTTGTTGTGTTTTCACTTGTGTTCTTTTGGTAGATAGATAATCCTTAAGTTGTCTCTATGCATCCTATCGTTGAAAACAGTGTATTTGCTTATATGGAGATCTTATTTTCTTTCAATATTTTAACTTTTTCCTTTGTCTTTTTGCAGATTAGGAGTATATTTTGTACTCCTAATCAGTTATTCTCCTCTTTGTTTTTTGGGTGAGACTTGCTATCATGAAATCAAATGTTTCTATTCTCCTGTGCAGGTCTTAAATTCTGCATTCATAATATTATTTTTCTTCTAAATGATTCAGGAACATTCTGTTGATGCATGCTTTCTTTATCATCTATAGGTCTTTTGCCTCAATGGATGTTGATTCATGTTTTTTGTGTTATAATATATTTATTCATAGATGTCTAGGTTCTTTTATTTGATCTGGGGGCCATATTCTTTTCTATTATTAACATTTTCCCTAATGGTTTATCTTCTTATGCTTAAGGCCTTTGAGTTTTCTTCTTTTTAAGATCTTTGGTAATGTCATTCTTCTTTTTTCTTCTTATAGTTTATTTATATATTTATTAAATATTTATATATTTATTTAGTTCATCATTGTAGTCCTCACTTGCTCACTTTCTGATTCCTTCCTCTTTGATTAGGTTTTCCTTGGGACTAGACCTCAAATCCATTTCCAACTCCTCCTTTACCAGGGAGTTCAACATTTCATGGCCTCAATTTCTTCCCTAAGTGGAAGGACAGAACAGCCCTACCTGTATGCAGGGCTATTTCCCTTAAGTTTAATAGAGTTCCACACAGTGTTTTATATATATATATATATATATATATATATATATATATATATATATATATATATGTCCTGCCCTAGTTCCCTATGTTTCTTTGGCTGAGCTCCTTTAATGCTTGTCAAAAAAATAATGGAAACAGGGGACAACTTTGCTTTATCCATATACTTTTGAGGAAAATTTTCAGTGTTTCTCCACTGGGAAAGAATGCTATCTTGCAATTTTGGCTTCATAATTGTCAACCTATTTTAAAGATTGGCCCTTCCATAATAATGTTTCTTAGGAAAATATGAAGATATTTTATTTTCCCAATTACATATGATAATTTTCAACATGAAATTATAAGATCCAAATTGTCTCCCTCCCCCCACTCTGAGATGGTAAGCAATTTGATCTGGGTTATACATGTATTATCATGCAAAACATGCTTCCTTATTTGGCACTGTTATAAGAGCACACTCATATAAAACCAAGACTCAAAATAAAACTGTAAATAAACTAATATGAAAGATTGTATGCTTTGATCTGCATCCATTTCCAACATTCTTTGTCATAAGTCCCTCAGAGTTGTCCCAGATCATTGTATTGCTGAGACTAGTTAAGTCTTTCACAGTTCATCACTGTACAGTATTGCCATTACTTTGTAAAATGTTCTTTTGGGAGATTTTTTAAAAATTCATGTTAGTGCCATTTTTGTTAGACTTTTTCTATATCTACTTACATCATAATAATGTCTTTTTTTGTTTATGTGATTGATTATAGTAGTTTTCCTAATGTTGGACTATCCTTGTATCCTTAGAATAAATATTCTTCTTTGGGGCAATGAATACTTTTGCAGATAAATTAAGGCAATCTCCTAAATTTGAATTTACAATTTTTTCCCATTGGTATTCATTGGTGAAATTACTTTTTAGTAATTTTCCCCTTTATCTTTCATTAGTTTGAATTCAAGACAGCAATTATTTCATAAAAGGAATTCAGGACCATGCACATTTTAATTGTTGAATTTTTATAGCAAAGATACTGCTGTTTGAATATTTGATAAATTGTCTTACAAATTCATTTGGGACAGAACTTTTTTTCTTTGCTGCTTAATTTATTTCCTGCTTAATTTCTCTTGCTGAGATTTAGTGTTTTAGTATCTAATTCTTATTTCATTTATCAGATTGTTTTATATTTTGTAGAGGCTCATCTGTTTTCTTTAAATTTTCTAGTATTTAACTAGTAATTAATTTCTAGTATTTCTAGTAATTAATTAATTTTGAAAAAGTTTAAAATTTCCTGTCTCCTTGATGAAAATTCAACATGTTCATTTTTGGTAATTCTGCTTTATTTTATATTTATTTAATTATTTATTGATTTTATTAGTCTAATAAATAACTCTTAGTTTTATCAGTTCAGTCTTTTCTCCATTTTCTTATAATTTTCCAGATTTCTTTTCTATTTGATTTGTTTTTGATAATTTCTTTTCTAGTTTCTTAAATTTCATGCTCAACTTCTCCATTCTGATGGGCAAAAGTTGCAGAAGCAGAGTTAGACTCAATGTAATTAAATATTTTCTAATAATAAAGTGTCTAAACAGAGAATGGACTTACTTTTGAGGTAGTGAGTTTCTCATGACTAGAAGTCTTTTGAGTAGAGTTCAGATGAACACTTTTCAGATATTCTGTAGTATCAAGAATTTCTGCTCAGAGATGAATTGGTCTAGATGGCCTGTGAGCCCTCCTCCAGCTCTGGCTCTGTGATTTTGAAGAAACAGAAGAGCAGACAAGCTACCGGTAAAGAGATGTATTCTGTTTTGTATAAGGATAACACATAGTGTATGGGAATCTAGGAATTGGTTGCCAATTTGTTCACTGCCGTTATTGCTTAATTCTAGGCCCAGCCATTTAAATTCATGGAACCACTGACAAAAGAAGATGAACTGAAGGCAAAAAATCAGTCGGTCATGAAGCTAAGCAATTTCTTGAGACTTGCAAATAGGGAAAATAAGCTGGTGATATTTGATCTCTACCGTCCCCCAAAGAAACACCCTTACAGAGATAAATGGATCATTAGAGTATTAGAAGTAATACTCAATGAAGTTGGGATGAAAAGCCATCTGGTAGGTCTGTCAATAAATCAACATTTTTTAAAGCACCTAATATGTGTCAGGCACTGTGCTAAGTACTAGGTTAAGAGAAAGGAAAAGGGAAAAAGGAGAGGAATGGGAAATTTGGCAGGTAGTTTTGGCACCTAACCATCTCCCTTGCTTGTCACTTTCACTTTCTGAAGCTCTCAGTTTCTGGATTCCAACATGTCTGATGGTGGGCCACCTGAGGACCCTCCAGTGTGATTATGGAAAAAGTACTGCACTTGGTATTGGAAGTATTGGTATTGAAAGACCTAGATTCAATTCTTGGCTCAGACACTTGCCACCATGTAACTTGGGCAAATCATTTAATAGATTAATTATAGACTGCAGTAGAAATGTCAGTTATTTTTTCTTTACTTTTGAGTGGTCATTTTCCTAATAGGATTATCCATTTGCAAATGAGCTAAGTCTGACTGGGTAATATTGGTCAAGAACCACTTGAAACCAAGTGAAATGTTACTTTTTTTTTTCCCCTAAAGAAGTATAAGTATTCCAGCTTTGGCTATTTTTTGGCCATTTTTCTAGTTTATAGGAAACTCATAGGTTTTAGAGCTTAAAGGGACTTTACACGCTATCTCTTCCAAATCCTTCATTTCATAAATGAGGAAACAGAACCAGAAAGGGGAAATGACTCGCCCAAGGTGACACAGGATCAATATAGTCCTACATTGCCCTCTCTCATGAAGATGTTGAGTGCTATTCAGCTAGCCTCAAGCCTCAGTGACTAGCTAAGCAGCCTTGCTTATAGTGCGTACACAATTTGTGATGTTGGACAGCCCAAAGAATGGTGTTCTTAGGGAACTCTGCTCTAGAAAAACTTCAAAGAGGGTTCCTAGAAGAGCTCACTGGGCAAATCTGTGTTGGATGACTGCTCCCAAGCTACTAGTGGGATCCCTTTTTCTTCTTTCATTACTGTCAGACTTCACAGGGATGAAGAGCCAGTTCCAAATGTAACTTGAGAGTTTCTGGGGGTTCAATCAAAAAAAAAGACAACTAAGTTGGGTGTTGGGAGTGGGAAGGGATGAAAGAGAAATTATACTTGTTCTTAGCTCTAGAAGGTATAGCTAGAAGCAACTGGTAAAGTTGCTAAGGGTGAAGATTTGGATTTAATATAGGGAGAAAATTTCAAAACAGTTAAAACTGGCTTAAAGTGGACTTACAGGCTATTTTCTAAGGTAGTGAGCTCACTGCAAATAAAGGTTAAATGATCACCTGTTGGGGATGATACAGAGCTGATTCCTGTTGAGGTATAGTTTGAATTGGATGCCCTCTTACATTTCTTATGACTTTGGGTCCTGGTTTAGGAACTCCATTTCTCCTCCAGTGAATCCCCTCTGCCTGATATGATAGAGAGAATGCTGTACTGGGGAGTCATTAGAGCTGAGTTCAATTCTTGGCTCTGACGATTTCACTGGTGTGACATTAGGTAACCTCACTTCACTTGTCTGGGCAGCAGTTCCCTCATCAAGTCAAAGGAGGGTCTGTATTGGGTCCATTCCAACGTTTCTTCTAACTCTAGATGAGAATGCTAAGATTTTTTTGGCATTGCTATGAGTATGAAATATGCTAGTATTAGCCCTTCTAAACCATACACACACACACACACACACACACACACACACACAAACATCTAACGGTGCCTACAATCACTATTCTGCCAGTGACCTGAAAGTTGGCTTCCTCTCTGCTTTTTTACAGGTCCTTTGGTTGCCAGGGCAGTTCAGGGCAGATGTCCAAATGATGGCTCCAGATTTCAAACAAGTACTGGGAACGAAGTTGCCTCTTTCTGAGCTCTTGAGAATGAAAATTAATGGATTGAACCTTGCTTACAAGGATATAGACAGCAAGGATATCAAGTAGGTGATGCCCAAAAGGGATGGGGGCAATCCTGTCCCTTCCTACCCATCTTTTTTATATCTCATTATGCCTTTGCACCAGAGAATTTAATCTGGGGGTCCATGCATTTGGAATTTTTCATTATTAGCACAGTGATAATTATGTTTCACTATAATTGGTTTCCTTTATATTTATATATTTTTTATTTTACGTCTTTAAGAGCATTATTCTGAAGAGTTCTAGGTTTCAACCCAATTGCCAGAGGGTTCCATGACACAAGAAAGAACCTCTACTCAACACAGACCCTTTGCTCTAGTCGTTATCTTGTTCTCACCTCCATCTCTCTATGTAAGCCTCCAGTTCTTTTAGAATACCTTCTTCTTACGTCTCTGTTAATCCATCCATCTATTTTCTTCAGGAAATCTTCATTGATTGAACCCAATTGCTCCTCTGATAATCTAAGATGTAATCTCTTGTTGGTCTTAATTTGGTTTCTGATGCTAATTGTTTAGTTTTCTAAGGCCAGGACTCAGAAAGCTATTACTGCCTTCCCCTTCCATGAACTTCATTTACATAGGACCACCAAGTGATACCTTAATCATGGTCCTGTTGACCAAATAGGCAAATGTGATGATTGATTGGAAAGAGAACTTTATTCTCCTTTTCTAATGGAAATAAAAGCAGAATTTATGCATTTCAGTGGGAAGATCAACTAGTATCAATACACAAAATATTTATAAATAAAAGATTGGAGCAACATTTAGAGAAATATGAAATAGAGACATAGGAACATTGCTTTATATCAATCAGTACATACCTGGAGTATCAGTTCCATGCTGATATTTTGAATTAGAAATTACTTAGAAAAATTAGAGTAGGGGAGCAGAACAGAAATACTACAAACAGTAGTCAAAGACTATAACAATATTGAGTTTGACAAAAGGTATTTGGGATAAGAACTCACTATTTGGTAAAATTGCTGGAATAATTGGAAAGTAGTTTAGTAGTAGTTCTGGTATAGAGCAATATCTTACACCATTCACTAAGCTAAGATCAAAATGGATATGAGATCTAGTTATAAAAGGAGATTATCATAAGAAAATTAGGAGAGTGGGGAACATCCGACTATCAGATTTATGGATAGAAGAGGAAATTATCAGTAAACAAGAGATGGAAAGCATTATAAGATGTAAAATGAATAATTCTTATTACATTGAATTAAAAAGATTTTGTACAAATAAAACAAGTGTAGCCAAGATTAAAAGAAAAACAGAAAATTGGGGAGATAATTTTATAGACAGATTCTCATATGGAGATCTCATATCTAAAACATATACATTTGTGAGAATAAGAGGCATCTCCCAATTGTTAAATGGTCAAAAGATCTGAATAGACAATTTTTGGATAAGTAAATCAAAGCCATATATAGAAATGTGAAAAATGCTCTAAATTACTACTAATTGGAGAAATGCAAATCAAAACAGTTCTGAGATATCATCGTACACCTCTCAAATTGGCTAAAATGTATAAAAGGGTAAAATGACACATTGGAGGGGATGTAGAAAAATGGGGATACTAATTACATTATTGTTGGAACTGTGAACTGATCCAATCATTCTGGAGAGCAATTTGGAATTATTCCCAGAGAGTTATAAAACTGTGTATACACTTAGACTGTTTACTGAGGAGATCAGGGAAAAAGGAAAAGAAACTATATGTTCCAAAATATTTATAGTAGCTCTCTTTGTGGTGACAAGGAACTGGAAATTGAAGGCATGTCCATCAATCAGGGAACGGCTGGGCAAATTGTGGTATAAGATTGTGATGGGGGGTGGCAGCTGGGTAGCTCAGTGGATTGAGAGTCAGGCCTAGAGAAGGAAGGTCCTAGGTTCAAATCTGGCCTCAGATGCTTCCCAGCTGTGTGACCCTGGGCAAGTCCCTTGACCCCCATTGCCTAGCCCTTACCACTCTTCTGCCTTGGAGCCAATACACAGTATTGACTCCAAGATGGAAAGTAAGCGTTTTTTATAATAATAATAAAAAAAGATTGTGATGGAACATTATATACAGCTACAGAATTAATATTAAAAGAATAACTTCTGTATATTCACCTCCAGAGAAAGAACTGATAAATAGAAAATGAAAGACATAACTTTATATTATGCACAACTTTTTGTCATGTGAAACATTCTTTGGTGCAGGAGGGGAGGGTGGGGCTGAAATAACAAGGAATAAAATCCTTTTTTTTTTTTAAAGGGAAGAAAAATCAGAGTACATCCAGAAAAGAGTGATTATGTCAAGAGGGCAACTAAGTAAGAAATGTTTGGAGGAACTGGGGCTATTTTGTTGAGAGAAGAGAAAATTTGGAAGTGTTAGGAAGGCTGACCGGGCGGGGGTGGGGGAGAGAAAAGATAATTGTATAGGTTGTGTTTACTGCCTTGAAATATTTGTAGGGCTCTCTTATATGAGAGAATAGACCCTTGTGTACAGAACTAAGAATGATTCAGGGAGGTTACAGAGAGGTAGGTTTTGGCATAATATATATGTTTATATAGTTAAAGATATTTATTTCCCCATTTACATGTAAAAACAATTTTCCACAAACATTTTCCGAAGTTATAAGACCCAAATTGTCTCTCCCTCCCCTCTCCTGGAGATAGTAAGCAATTTGAGCTGGGTTATACAACTATTATTATACAAAATATATTTCCATATTGTTCATTGTTGTAAGAAAATATTTGCATTAAACCAAACACTGAAATAAAAGCACAGATAAACTAAAAGTGAAAAATCATATGCTTTGACCTGCATTTCGCCTCCAACAGTTTGTCTGGAGGTGGACAGCATTCTTTGTCACTAGTCCTCCAGAATTGTCCCAGATCATTTTTGCTGAGAGTAGCTAAGTCTTTCACAGTTGATCATCCCACAATATTGTTGTCACTGTGCTCTCCTGGTTCTGCTTATTTCATTCTGCACCAGTTCATATAGATCTTTTCCAGTTTTTCTGAACTTGTCCTGGTCATCATTTTTTACAACACAATACTATTCCATCACCATCATATACCACAATTTGCTCAGCCATTCCCCAATTGATGTGGACATCCCCTCAAATTTCCAATACTTTGCCACTACAAAAAAGGCTACTATAAATAGTTTTATACAAGTAGGTCCCTTCCTCCCTTTTTTTTTTTTATCTCTTCGGGATACAGACCTAGTATGGTATTAAAAGATCAAAGGGGTAGAGTTATATGCACAGTTTTAAAGACCTTTGGGCATAGTTTGAAATTGTCCTCCAAAATGGTTGAATAGATCAGTTCACAGCTCCACCAACAATATGTTAGTGTCCCAATTTTGCTACATCCCTTCCAACATTTATCACTTTCCTTTCCTGTCATATTGGCTAGTCTGATATGTGTGAAGTGGTACCTCAGGGTTGTTTTAATTTGAAATTAAATATGATTATTATTCATCTGAAAATTGCTTGTTCCTATCCTCTGACCATTTGTCAATTAGGGAATGACTTGTATTCTTATTAATTTGACCTAATTCTGTATAGATTTGAGAAATGGAACTTTTATTAGAGAAACTTGTTATAAAAATGTTTCCCAGTTTGTTGTTTCCTTTCTAATTTTGGTTTACATTGGTTTGTTTATACAAAAGCTTTTTAATTTAATATAGTCAAAATTATTCATTTTATATACTGTAATTTTCTTGATTTTGGCATAATATAAAGAAAATTTTTATGATAGATAGGGCTAGTAGAATGGGCTAGTTTGAGAGGAAGTGAGGCCCTCTTAGCTAGAGGCAAAATGAACACATGTTGACAGTATTAGAGGCATTTCTTTTCAGGGGATGGACTAAATTAATCCTTCTAATACTGAAACTGTGATTTTATGAAAACCTTGGCTCCCTCTCAACTAATATTTTCTCTTCTCTACTGTGAATTCTTTCAGATGCTTGGCTGACACTCTTTTCTTTCATATAGTTTCAGAATTGTAAAACCCCAGGCCCTTTCCCTAAAACATGCTTTCTCACTTGCTACTATCTTAGTGCCAGAGCATAGCCAAAAATGAGATGAAGAGAGGACCTTTTTGGAGATACCAATAGTTCTGGCTTTGTAAATAATTGTAAAAGGTTTCTCCAACCCTATAATTAGCTAACCATAATCTGTTCCAGAAAGTTCATGTATGCCCCATGTTTTCAGGAAACTTCCTTGGGCCATCATCACAATTCTCCCAGAAACAGCATCTTAGCATCCTCTTTGTAGTGAGAAGCTATCTGCTCTCTAAGAGCATCTTCCACATGGAGACTCCCTCTGAGATACCAGAACCCTATTACACTGGATACAAATCTCTTCTCCCCACTTTCCCTCACTCCACTCCAGCCAACTGTTTCCCTACAAATGATTTTACCTGTGGAAAACTTCAATTTTATGTAATCAATATTGCTAAATTTTATCATCTCTTTTCTCTGTACCTTTTTGGATCAGGAATTCTTTTTTCCTGCCCATGGGTGCAAAAGGTATCCCCTTCCCTCCAAATTCATAGCATTAATGTTTTGTCACTGTTATTTCCATTTCCATTCATTGTATAGTCCTGGTTTTCTGTAGTTCACTTTGTTATAGAGAAATCTTATGCTTCTCTGTATTTGTCATGATGTCTCTTAAAGCACAATTGTAGTTCATTAATGAATCAAGCCTGTGTTATGTGAGATTTAAAATGGTTGAGGTCTTAAACTGTAGTGATTAAAATAGTGGAAGATATAAATTGTGATAGATATAAGAGAGGGTGAGTAAATTTGACTGCAGAAATATGTTTCACTACAGTGTCTTGGGTTTTAAAATCAAATATAAGGTGGTCGTCAGGGAAATATTCCCAATTATTCAAATACCCAAGTCAATTGGGTTTTATAGAGATTTTAATTAACAATACAATGAGTAATCAAAGAAAGAGAGAGAGAGTAAGAAAGGAATAAGTATGAAGGGCCTCAAGCCAATATAGCCTAGACCTGAGTCTCAAAAGAGAAATCAGTCAGTTTTTTTTAACACTCACCACAAGGTCTGACTAAACAAGGATACTAGTGACACCAGGCCAGCGTCCTTCCTCAAAGAGTCTTCCAGCCAGAGATTGTTTCAAAGGGCTTCTCTCAAGAGCCTCCAGAGCTCCTACCCCAGAGGGACAGAGCCCCTCAGAGGAGCTCCTCAAGGAGCTCTCCTTCAGAATGAGATTTCCTCCAAGAGCACTTCTCCTCAAAGAGATCTATCTCCAAGGAAAGAGCCCTCAAGCATCAGTCCTCAAGGAAATGAGCCTCTCAGAATGAGATCCTCCAGAATGCGAATCAGAAATCGAGATCCCTGAATGAGATCCAAGCTCTTCCAAAGTTTCCTCTGTCACCTCCCCTAAATCCTTACATCTACCAATCACTGTAGATGTTTCTAAAGGACCGCCCATTTTGAATTCACAGCTGAGTAGTTTTAATCTCTTTAGTAAGTCAGAAAAAAAATGCTGCTGTGTCGACAAATTTCATTAAGAAAAAACCTAAGTTATCACCCTTTTAGGTTTAAGTAGTTTACAAGTTGCCCCACCTATATGGGTACCTAGCATCCCATTGTATCAATTTTAAAAACAGGCATGACTCAAAGAACTTCCTGTCCTTTCCACAAGCATGGGCCAAAGCACTTTCATTGTTCAGCAAGGAGTTTTCTGTCCTAAAGCAGTCTTAAGTAGGGTGGAGTAGGGATATTCCCAAGGCAAGGAGTGTTCACATTCAAGTAGAATTCTCACTATCTGCTAGGGAATTTTTTTAAGTAGAAGATTCCCCAATGGGGAAATTTCCAACATTCATAAGTCTGAGAAATTTTAAGGTTTACAGTTATACTATTTTCAAGTATTTTTAAGCAAGTAAAACTGCTTGGAATATTTTGATCTAGTGGTAGTTTTCATAAATGTGCAAAAGAAAAAATGTCTCCAAAAAAGGTCCATCATTAGTCCTTACTTAGTTCATGATTCTTTTATTTTAAGCACCTCAATGTTTATTTTTTAATAATATTTTTATTTTTCCCCCAATTACACATAAAACAATTTTTTGCCTTTGGTTTTAAAATTCTTTGATTTCCAAATTCCCTTTCTCTTTCCCTTTCCCCTCTCTGAGATGGTAAACAATAATCATGCAAAACAATTTCCCATATACTCATTATGTGAATGAAAACTAGATAGTGATGTAACCCTGGGCAAATCACTTAACCCCAAGTGCCTAGCCCTTACCTCTCTTCTGCTTTGGATTCAATATTTAGTATTGATTCTAAGTCAGAAGGTAAGGATTATTTTTTTAAAGGAAGGAAGGAAGGAAAGTAAGAGGAGGAGAGGAGATGAAAGGAAAAAGGAAAACAAAATGAAACTCCCTCCCCAACCAATTCAGTGAAATATATGCTTTGATCCACATTCAGACCTTATTTTAATCCCTTCCATGTCCCCCAAATTCAAATTTTTGTTCAGTTTTCCATGCTTAGCAGATGTTATTAACGTTCCAGCTGAAGTGCATTGGGAAGGGTGGTGTGGGGAGGATGGGAAAGGGTCTTACTGGCAAAAATCCCACCCACTGCCTTTACAGTTCCTTTGTTCCTAGTGGATCATCATTTTTGAGTTTGTTTCTTTTATTTAGATAGTGGGTATTTTTTGACACAAAAGTTCTGTTTCACCTTTCATTGACTGGAAGAAGAAGGTACCATTGTTTATAAAAGGTTTTGTTTTCCTCTAGGGAATTTGAAAAATATGGCATCTTCACCAACATCTATGTGATCAATGAGCCCTGGTTATACTCTCTGGCCTGGTGTGCTGGGGTTCATTCAGTCACCACCAATACCATCCATATACTGAAGAAAATTAAACGCCCATTCTTCTTTATGGTAAGTTAGTTACCTGTATTAATTTTCCTAGGGGCAAAGATAGGTGGCACAGTGAATAGAGCACTAGACTGGAGTCAGGAAGACCTTCCTGAGTGCAAATCTGGCATCAGGCACTTATTAGCAGTGGGATCCTGGGCAAATCACTTAACTCTGCCTCATTTTCCTCATCAGTTAAATGAACTGGAAATGGAAATATCAAACTAATATCTTTGCCAAGGAAAAACCTAGATTAGATCACAAAGGATTGGACACAACTGAAATGACTGAACAAAATTTATCTTCCCCAGGGATCCAGTCTAGCAGATATTGACATCAGAGCATCTCTAAGCTAGAAGGAATCTCAAAGTTCATTAAGTCTAAGCCTTGTCTAAAACAAAAAAAGTTCTTCTCCTTGAATACCTCTAGTGACAGGGAGCTCACTTACTATAAAAATAGCCTGTTGCATTTTAGACACCTCCCATTAGGAATCCTCCCCCCCTCCCTTTTTTAAAAGAATATTGAGCTGAAATCTACTTCGGTAGCTTCCACTCAGTGGTCCTAGTTCTACCCTCTAGGATCAAACAAAACAAATCTAATCCTTCTCTGTGAGCTAGTATAATGTGGTGAAAAGAGTCCTGGATTTGAGGTCAGAATCCTGGTTCTGCCACATATTTCCTATGTGACCTTGGACAAATCACTTAACCATGCTGGACCACAGTTTCCTCAAATCAAATAGATTAGACTAGATAGCCCTGAAGCTTCCTTCTAGTTCTAAATCCTATGTTCCTATGAATGCTTTAATTTAACTGTTTTCTTCTTTGGACTAAACAGCCTAGTTCCCTCAATACATCGCCATATGGCACTGTTTCCATGCCCGTCATTGTCCTGCTTGCCTTCTGCTCAGTGAGTTCCAACTTGCCAGTGGCTCTCCTGGAATACTGAATGGATAAAGCAGAGGATAGTGACATGTTTATTCTTACATCTTGAGACTGAATTAGTTTTTTTGACTCAATATGGAACCCTTAAGAACCCTCCATCTCCACCCCAGGGCCCTCTGCACATGAACAGTTCTTCCCTTCAGGTTCTCTAGGAAGCTTGATATACTAGCCAATACATGATCTGAGATTGTTCTGCCATGGGAAATCTAGGAGGTCTTTCTTCCATCCCTGTACTCCTGCAAATTATGCCTACCTCTTTTTTGTTTTCTAGACACCAAAAGAGTATATGTTAAAATGGTTACTGCTGGACTTTATCTCTGCCATCGTCATTGTGCTTGTGTTTTTTTACCACTGGTAATTACTTCTTAAGATTCTAAATTCTGACAAAAATGAGTGGACACCTATCCCCTACCTACTCCAGCCAGAAGTTGGGGGCTTGGATTTGAACTTTACATTCCAGGTGACCCTAAAGCCAGAGCTATTGCTGGGGGTCAGAGTTCATCCCTCTGTTAACTGTACCATACTTTCTTTCTGTGCTTATGTTTTGGATTATTGCTTTTCTTACCCTGCTCATGGAGAATGGTGCAAATTTCAAGACATGGGTAGAATGGTGGCTGGAAATGGGCATGGGATACATACACATCCTTTCCCACGTAAGCCAGGATATATTCAGAAAGACAGACCCAAGAGTAGAACATCTGGGCAACTAGGGCCCAGTTACAGCTTTCTTCTCTATAGTATATATACTATATACTATATATACTATAGTAAGATAGCCTTACTATAGTAAATTAAGCACTGGACCATGAAATTAGGGGAGATTTGGGTTCTAATCCAGCCTTAGATACTCAATAACTATATGACCCTGGGCCAGGTACCAAACCTAAATGGATTTCACTTTTCCTTATCTGTAAAATTTGGGGATGGTTGCAATGACCTGTAAGATCTCTTCTAGCTCTAAATTTGTATTCCTATGAAAAAGGTAGGTAGGGAAGCATTCCCCACCAAGCGCCTGCCATTGGGGTCCTACCTTAAAACTTCTTCATCTCCACAAAACAGGCCTTTTGAAAGAGAGAGGTATGGTGGTGGGGCCTTTCAGTTCTGAAACTCTGTGACCTGGGCTTGGGCAAACTACTTCCCCTCTGGTCAGTTTTTAACTCTGTAAAATAGCAAAGAAACACAATTCAGTTTGGTGTGAGAAAAGCCTTCTTCACTTCTAATTAGAAAGGTACAAAAGCAGAGTGGGGAATTCCTCCTCTTTGGAGATCTTTAAGTAGCATAAGTGATCACTTGTTGGATATGTTAGTGGAGATTCCTTTTGGGCACAGTCAGTTGGGAGTTGAGGTTGAGGGCACAGTCAGTTGAGGAGTTGATGGGAGCTGAGGTCCCTTCTACCTCTCAAATTCTGCTACTCTGAGAGGAGATTTAGTGGAACATGGAGATTATCTTCAAGTATTTGAATGGCTATAATGTGAAAGAGGGTTTAAATGCATTTTGCCTGATCCCAGACTAAAGAAATAGGAACAATGGGTAGAGGGCAGAGAGAGGCCAATTTTGCCTTCTTGAAAGGAAAAAATGATAAAACAAAGAACTTCTTACAGCTGAGAACTATCCAAAATATCCTATCCCTCGGGAGGTAGTGAGATCCCAGTTATTGAGAGACATCCAAGGAAGACTGGGTGACTGAGTGACCACTAACCATGGGAGTTGTAGGGAGGACTACTATTTAGGGTTAAGTTGGACTTCTGACTCGATAATTCTGTAAGTCTAAGAAGATTGTGGTAGCTAAGTGGTGCAGTGAATAGAGTGCCAGACCTGGAGTTAGGAAGTCCTGCATTCAAATCCTACTTCAGACACTTGCAAGCTATGTGATCCTGGGGAAGTCACTTAACTCTGCTTGCCTCAGTTGCCTCATCTGTCAAATGAGCTGGAGAAAGAAATGGCCAACCATTCCAGTATCTTTGCCAAGAAATCTTCAAATGGGGTCTCACAGAATTGGACACAATTGGAATGAATGATTGAACAACAACAAAAATGGGGTCTAACGTGGCTTCCCTATATCCTGTGGCAGCCCTAGCCTCATAAAGAAGCCTCTGGGTCTTTGCTACTGATCGTAGAGACTTGTACTAAGAATATGCTCTAATACATTCTATAGTGACATAGGTATCTCCTTAAAAAAACTGGCATGTATATAAAAATCCTATTTCAAATACTTCTTAGGGTCCATGAACTCATCACGGGGGGGCTGCCATTCTACCTATGTTGGTCATGGCCCTACTGTGTCTCAATAGTCATTCTTAAATGAATAGCTACAAATGAAGAATTCAATACCTTGTTGTCAAGGTTTGATGATGAGCTTTTCCAAACCTAGACTGGTCCTTAGGTGATGGATATATATTTCAATATCATTAGGCATCATTCATTCTTTCATTAGTTTATTCATTAATTCACTGCAAGCTCATTAAATACATAGGCACCAGGATAAATATAAATACTATGTTGGGCAATCTCTGCCCTCATGGATAAGGTCTATTTAAAGGATAAAACCCCCAAAATGGCCCAGATCACTCTCCATTCAGGCGTCCCTCTTCAATCTCCCTGCATGGCTTAGAACTCACAAGTGAGTTCTCAAAGGCTTTGCTATCCCTTTGGCTGGGAGCAGCAGCATGGACCAAAAAGTCACGTAAGGGTGAGGAGAGTACTAATAGCTAGTTAGTGCCAAGGATACAAAGAGAGGCAAACACAACCTCTGTCTTCAAGAAGCTCACATTCAAATGGGGGGAGCAAATCAGAAATAATTGGTTATGTACAAAATACTTATGTAAGGTATTCTCAGGGAAAAGAAAAGTTAGGAAAGGCCTCCTATAGGATACTTGAGGTACGCTTTGAAGGAAGCTAGGGAGACTAAATGATGGGAGCTGAGGAGTTACAGGTGAGCTCATCAGTTCTTGTAGATTCAGTATTAGCTCAGATTTGTGTGTTCATGCCCAATCTCTCTGCTGACCTCCAATCTTGCCAGCCTCTCCAACCCCTTTCTCCCTCCACCCCCCATTTCCAATCTCTTGCCAGTTGCTCGTTTCTACTTTCTCAAAAAAAGCTCCCTTTTCCCTGAACATTGCCGCCACTCAGGTACCAATGCTCATCCCCTCACACCAGGACAATTGTAATAGCCCACTAGTGAGTCAGCCTGCTTCAACTCTCCCTACTCCAGGCCACCCATAGCTGTCAGATCTTTATGAGTCTGACTATGACATCCCTCTCTGCAGTAACTTCCAATGACTCCCTATTTCCAATTCAAATATAAAATCCCCAGTTTTTAAAAGTCCTCTTGAACCTGGTCCCTCCCTTTACTGCCTCCTTAACTTCCTTCAGATTTCAGATAAAGTCTCACCTTTTTTTTTAAACCCTTACCTTCCACCTTAGAATCAATACTATGCATTGGTTCCCAGGCAGAAGGGCTGGGCAATGGGGTTCTTGCCCAGGTCACACAGCTAGGAAGTGTCCAAGGCCAGATTTAAGCGCAGGACCTCCCATCTCTAGGCCTGGCTCTCAATCCACTGAGCTACCCAGCTGTCTCTTAAAGTCTCACCTTCTGCAAGAAGCCTTTCTTGTTCTTTCTCTTAATGACATGCACCTTCTCTCTAAATAAATTGAGAATCTCCAATTTATCCTATCTATATCTCAGAAAAGGGGTAATGTGCTGGTGAAATGAGTCAGAGCCAGAATGAGAAGGCCTTGAAATACTATACAAAAGAATTTGTCCTAAAGGCAATAGAAAGTCACAAAAGCTTCTTGAGCAGAAGAATGACATGCTTAGAGATACACTTGAGAAATGTGAATTTGGCATCTAGGTGGCAATAGACTGACCAGAAAAGAGATTGTGACCAGGAAGACAAATTAGGATTTGTCTACTGCTATAATCCAGGCAAGAGGAGATAGGAACCTAAACTATGGTGGTGTGATTGTGGAGAAGGTTTTCTATTCCAGCTACATAATATCCCAGTTTGGTTAAAATTCCAGGGACAGTTTTTTCCAGAAAATACATATCCAAATAAAAAAGTATGCAACTGTATTTAATTCCTTTCCTTAGTTTCTATTCCTGGTGTGTTTAAATTGTGGAGACATGTGGAAGTAAAGAACTCCTTTAAAACATTCTGCCCCCAAATCCCATTTGTACCAAATATCCTGAAAAAGATAAAACAACGAGACATGTCTTAATTCACTCCTTTCTCCTTTGTCATTCCCACCTCAGACATAACAGGTCTGTAAAGGAGGTCTTACTTCCCACTCCTCAACTCATGTAAAATATGCAAGGGCTTGAGTGACCATTATCAAGTATTGGCCTGCATCCATGTTTGATTTTTGGCATCTGTTAGTCATTTTCAACCCTGTATCCTTTGGAGATACTTAGTTTTTTCCCTTGTTATTTAATATTAAGTGCTCTTTTCATTGAATCAATGTGTTATTTGAATGTGTTAAGCATAAACTACATTGGCAAGGAGCTCCTAGGTGCAGAAATGAAAAGGTACTGACCTAGTCAATATCTCCAACCTGAGAAGGAACAAAGTGCCCTAGTCATGAAGAAACTTAAGGGGCCAAGCTATACCAGGAGTTTTAATTTTCTGAACTTTGCTACCATGTTACAGAAAACTTTTTTGTGTGTTTACACCTGGTTTATTCTTTGATTTACTTGATTAACTTAATGCAAAGTCCAGGTAAGCTTCACTCACACATAAATGAGGAAACTGAGTCCAGGAAAAAGAAGGCTTTTTTTTTTAACCACAAAGGACACATAGTAGCACTCAAGCCTAGAATTTAGGTCTTTTGACTCTCATTCAGGTCTCTGCATAGTATGCTATTAGGTTAGGCCACCCAGCAAAAATCTTTCCTGGGCCAGGAAAAGATTCATAGTTAGATGGTGATGATATTGTTGATGATGTTGATGATGTTTATGTTGATGATGATTGAATTTGGAGTTGGCAGTTTTCCTTCAATTTGAACCTTTCTGACCCTTCCCACTATAATGAATAAATTTTTTTAGAGACTATCACTAACCCCTTTCATCCTTCCATTGTATTGATCTCCCCACCTCCCCCACCCATTCTCTTCTTTGTGCAATATATATTTATCATATTTCATCTCTTTTCCCATTTCTTTTAGTATTATCCTCTTTTTTACCCCTAGTTTTTTAATATATTTTTGACATTTCATCCTATCCAATTTGTTACTGTACCTTCTAAGCATACTTCTTCTAGCTACTCTGATGATAATAACAATTTTTAAGAGTTACCAATATCCTCTTATAGGAATACAAATCCTTTGAACTTATGGAGTCCCTTAAAAATTTCCCCCCCTTTTCTTAATTACCTTTTGGTAATTCTCTTGAGTTCTGTGTTTGGGCATCGAATTTTCTGTTTAAATTAGGTCTTTTCTTTATGAATGCTTGGAAGTCTTCTATTTTATTAAATGACCATACTTTCCCTTATAAGAATATAGTCAATTTTGCTGGGTAATTGATTCCTGGTTGTAGACCCAGTTCCCTTGCGTTCCAGAATATCATATTCCATGCCTTCCAGTCCTTCAGTGTGGATGCATCCAGGCCCTGTGTTATCCTAACTATGGCTCCATGATATCTAAATGGTTTCTTCTTAGCAGTTTGTAGGATCTTTTCCTTGGTCTGGTAGTTCTTTGAATTTGACTATAACATTCCTGGGTGTTGTCAATTGGGAATTAAATGCAGGAGGTAATCTGTGGATTTTTTCAATCTCCACTTTTCCCTCCTGTTCAAGAATGTCAGGGCAGTTTTCTTAGATAATTTCCTGTAGAATCATGTCCAGTTTTTTTCTTTTGTCATGATTCTCTATTAGTTTAATAATTATTAAATTGTCTCGTCTGGGTCTATTTTCTAGGTCCATAGTTTTATCAATGAGGTGTTTCATATTTTCCTCAATTTTTTCATTCTTTTGATTTTGTTTTATAGACTCTTGCTGCCTTGTGAAGTCATTTGCTTCTAGTTGTTGGAGTCTAATTTTTAAAGACTGAATCTCATCCCTGGCTTTTTGGTCATCCTCCTTCTGGTCTGTTTTTCTTTGTAGGTCATATTCCACTTTCTTTGCCTTATTTTCAAGCTGGTCAATTCTGGCTTTCAAGACACTATTTTCTTGTTTTAGTTCATGTGCTTCTGTCTCCAGATGAATTATTTTGCTTTTTAAATTCTTTTCCAAATTGTCTTCAGCTTCTCAATTGTTTTTTGAATTGTGTTTTGAGTTACTCCAAAGTCTTAAGCCCAGTTCACTGGAGTTTCTGTGTTTTTGCTTGATGTTCCTTTGTCTTCCTCTGTTCCATTTACTTTTTGTTCATTACCCAGATAGAAGCTGTTGATTGTAATTCCTTTTTGCTTTTTCTGTTGTTTACTCATATTTTTTCCTTCTTTGTCCCCTGTCATTGGCCATAATCTTGCTTCTCTGATGATTTGCTTAATCTGTGGATTTGGGCTATTCTGTCCTGAAGGGGCTTCTTCTCTGCTCTGCTGATTGACTAGATTAGACTGATGGAGTATTAATGAGCCCTGAGGCCAGATCTTCTCCAGCTGGCACCAGAAACTGAAGGGGTATAGGTTAAGGTGTGGAGGCTGAATGGAGCTATGCTTCTCACTCTGTTATCAAGGTATTCTGTAACAGTTGCAGCATTTGCCCCAGGATCTGAGTCAGCAGGATTCTTACATCCTTTCTCAGCTCAGTTTGTGGGGAAAGGGTGTTGGAGATTGAGCTTCCCTGCCCTCTGAAGGCTTCTTATCTGCTCTATTGATAGACTAGATTAAGCCAGGGCAGAGCTGATCTGTAGAGCTGGATGTGCTCTGAGGTCCAAACCTCAAGAAGCTGAGACCTAAGATGGAGAATAGTGGCTGTGACTAGGCTTCCCTCCCCTCTGAGCTTCTCTCCTCTAGCTGCCTCCCTGCTGGCTGTGGTTAGAACATTCCCTCCAAGCTGGAGTCCTCACCCAGAGATTCAAGAGATTGCCAAAGACTCAGCACAGTAGGTGGGGGAAGGGTCCTTCTTTCTTTTCCTTAAACCCAAGAATTCAGCCTGCTCTGGTTACTTTTTAAGTTGAATGGAGCAGGAGGATCCCCCGGCTCTGTCCTGTTATTAGATTTGGTTTTCTGTCCCCTCAAAGCACTTTGTTTTTGATTGGTATGGAAGGATTTTCACAGAGGTCTGGACTTTTGCTGCTTGTAAGCAGCCATCTTGACTCCGCCCCCACTCCCCCCCTTACAGAAAGCTTTTTAACCTAGAAGTTCCTTCAACATCTGTGTCCTACTCACCCTGGTTTATCTTTCTCTGGAGATAACTAGTTTTGACTCTTGAAGAAACAAAAAATAATGTTGAGTAAGATTAGGTTCTAGTCCTTTCTTCCCTGGCCATGTGATTCAAAGTCCTATCTCTGGTCCAAAATTGCACTCTCTTAACTGTTAAATCTAAGTCTTCCTCTTGGTTGTTTCTCTGTTGCTCTTGAAATTATTACCTTTTCATCCTGAAAACTTTTTCTTGAGTTTTTAAGAAATGAGTCATTTTTGTTAAGATATAACAATTACATGTAATAACAATTTTCCACATAAGTTTTCTGAAGTTATATGATCCAAATTGCCTCCTTCCCCCTTCCCACAACTGGTAATTTGATCTATATTATCATGCAAAATCTATTTCCATATTATTCATTTCTATAAGAGAATACTCATATAAAATCAAAACTCCTAAATAAAAACACAAATCAAAGTGAGAAATCATATGCTTTGATATGCATTTTGATTCTAATCGTTTTTTCCCTAGAGGTGAATAGCAATCTTTGCATGGCATTAACCTTTCCTGGTTTTCCTCCTTCCTGTATGATTGACTGGACAACTCTTCCTCAACCTTCTTGTCTGGATCATCATCTAGACCTTACTGGAGTGTGAATGTACTCTGGCTTAGGTGCCTCATCTTATAAGAAGTCTCTCCAGAATACCACCTTGCCCAATATACACACAAATACCAGTTACTAGGGCAATGTTGTAACTGCCTTGTATGCATCTTGCATTTACTTTTCTCTGCAGGTGATTTTTGTATTTGAATGCCCAATGCATAGCACATAGGAGGCATTTGATAGAACTGGATGAGTGGTGTATTCAAGAGATGTTGTGGAGGTCACAATGAGCTGTATTTGACATAGGGATAAAGGAGAACTAAGAGTTGGAGATGACTCTGAAGCTTAAAAACTGATATGTTCAGAAGGATGTTCTTGATAGAAACATGTGATGTAGAAAGAGAGAGGCCGGTTTAAAGAGAAAGAGAAGAATCTCTTCTGGGGCATGTTGAATTTTTTTTCCTTCAGCAATACTTTTTCCCAATACATGTAAAAACAATTTTTAGCATTTATTTTCTAATATTTTGAGTTCCAAATTCATTCTTACCCTTCTTCCCTAGACGGTAAGCAATTTGATATTGGTTATACATCTGAAATCATACAACACATATTTCCATAATCATCATGGAGCATTTTGAATTTAAGATGCTCTTGGAATGCTTAAGTAGACATGTACTAGGCAGTTGATAACACAGTATTGGAGCTCAGAAGAGAAATGGGGGCTGAGTATACAAATTTGGGAGTAATTTGCTATAGAGATGACAAATGGGATCACTTGATGATTAGTTCAGAGAATATAGTGCAGAGAAAAAAAGAAAGTGGAGAAATCAGAGTCCTGGGGTGCATCTACATGAAGTCATTAAAGCATTGAGGTTGCTCCAACAGAGCAGGTGGGTACCAGAGAATAGCAAAACAAAAAGTCTAACAAGTAGGAGATTTAGGAGACTATAGGGTCCCCAATAACAATGACAAAAAACCAGGAAGGAGAGTGTCTCACAGAACAGAGTAATCAATAATCAAAAAAGATCAAGAAGAATGAAGACAGCGATAAAATGGTCATTGGATTTAGTAGTTAGATATTTGATAATCATAGAAATAATTTCAGCTGAGTAATGGTATCAGAAAAGCCTGATTGTAAAGGGTTGAGAAGTGAAAGGGAAGTGAGAACATGGAAGGAAATTAGTGTATATAACTTAGAGGGAAGAGATACAGGATGACGCCTTGAGGGCATAATGAGATCAAGTGGAGGGTATTTTTCTTTAAAAGAATGATTGGCTAAAGAGAGACTAACGATTGTGAAAAAATCAAATGATCAAAGGAGCAAGATCCTAGAGAGATGGGAGGGGAGGGGAGGGGATTAAGGGCACAGGTAAAGGTTGGTTTTGGCAAGGAGAACTATCTGTTCCCATGAAACGGGAGAAAGAAAGACTGGAGTAACAATGAAGGTATTTGATTTATAGCAGTGGGAAAGCAAAGGATGTTTTCTCAGTAAAAATATATGAAGTTCATCCTTCTCCTAAGAGAGATGTGAGAATGGAGGGGGAATAGGTGACTTGAGAAGTTTGAGACCATTTGTTGTAGGGTCTATGATGGGAAGTTAGGGAAGAGTTCAGATTCTGTTTCATGTAACTATGAGGGTTCCATAAATATTAGATGACCAAAATTGGGATGCTAATGCATTGCTAGTGGAGTTGTGAATTGATCTAACCATTCTGGAAGGCAATGGAATCATGTCCAAAGGGTTTTAAAAGAATGCCCTCTCTTTGACTACTTCTGGGTTTATACCCCAAAGAGATAATAAGGAAAAATGTTTGTACAAAAATATTTATAAGCCATGCTTTTTATAGTGGGGAAAAAACTGAAAAATGAGGGTGTGTCCACTGATTAGGGAATGGCTGAACAAATTGTGGCACAAGATGGTGATGGAATACTATTGTGCTGAAAAGAATGAAGAACTGGAGGATTTCTATATGAACTGTAAAGCCCTTCAGGAACTGATGCAGAGTGAAAGGAGCAGAACCAGGAGAACATTACACACAGAGACTGATACACTGTGGCACAATCAAATGTAAAAGACTTTTCTACTAGCAACAGTGCAATGACCCAGGACAATCCAGAGGAATTTATGAGAAAGAATGTTATCCACATCCAGAGAAAGAACTGTGGGAGCAAAAACAAAAGAAAAACATACAATTGATCATGTGGTTTGATGGGGATATGATCGAGGTCTTGGCATTAAAAGATCACTCTAATGCAAATATAAATAACATGGAAATAGGTTTTGAACAATGATATATTCATAACCCAGTGGAACTGCTTGTCAGCTCCAGGAGGGAGGAAGGAAAGACTAGGGTGGAGATCATGAATCATGTAACCATGGAAAAATATTCCAAATAAATAAAATTTTAAAATAAAAAATTAGATGACCACCATGGCCATTATCAATCAAGAGGAATGACTGATGGTGAAGGAGCATGTCCTTCTTGCGACCATCCACTCCAATTGTTAATGATCTATTGTCTATCTTGTCACCAATGGGCCCTGCTATTATAGCAGCATCCCTTGGCCACTAGGCCTGCTTCTAGCCAAGGGACCATCATCTAAGTTAGAGAATCCTCTGTGGGTAAGGGGGCCAACTTAACTCGACCACCACCAACTGACGACCAACTGCCACTGACAGGCAGGTAAACCCAAGAACCCCGGAACACAGCAACTCCCCAGAGAGCTTCTTGCCTGGCTTTCAGCCAGGCTCCAGTCATCACCTAGGGTAAAAATCCCTTTGGGTAAGCAGCCCACCATCCCTGCCAACCCTAATATCAACTGCCAGACAACTACCATGTATACGCAGGTAAGCCTAAAGACTCTAGGAATGGCAGCTTCTCCCTCCCCACCTCCCAACCTATAAACCCTCTGCCTACATTGCCCCCAACACCATTATCACCAAGGGGAGAGACAGCCCAGAAACTACTCCTGTAGGGGCTACAACCCCAGCTTCTTCGAGAGCAGTAGGTCCTGAAGACCCAGAAAAAAATTTTGAGTGCCAAAGCCCTTGGCATAGTCAAATGTTCTAACATTAGAAACTGCTACCAGTTTTTACCAGTTTTCCTTTCTAGAAATGCTTCCCATTTCCTCTGTTAGATCTTGTATGTACCCAGCTATCTATATATGATCTCCCCTATTAAAATATAAATTGAGGGTAAGGAGTGCTTTTCCTACTTTTCTTTGCATCCTCAACACTTCAGGTTCTGGCAACCAAAAGCTTACTAAATGACTGGTTGACATTTTTGTTGCTGTACCCTAGCTAAAATGTAAAGGTGTGATTCTACCCTATTAGACTGTGAACTCCTTGAGAGCAGAGGCTATCTTTTCCATATGTGTTTTGCACATACTAAGCCAACATATAAATAAATACTTTCTTAAAGACAGTTAGATGGCTCTGTGGATAGAGAGTCAGGCCTAGAGATGGGAGGTCCTGGGTTCAAATGTGACCTCAGACATTTCCTAGATGTGTGACCCTGGGCAAAGCACTTAACCCCAGTTATCTAGCCCTTACTGCTTTTCTACCTTGGGACCAATATTATCAATTCTAAGACAGAAGGCAAGAGGTTGTTTTTTTTAGCTAGTTAATAAACACTTTTATATTCATTCATTCATAACACCTTTTCATTTGACCCAATCAGTCCTGCCATGTAAAGTTATTGAGAGTGGCTCATTTTTGCCTTTGTCTGTGTTGCACCCATTCCCTTACACATAAGAGATAATAAATATTTCTGAGTTGAGGTGAGCATGAACAAAAGCACAGAGGTAAATGTGTAATATGGTCAGAGTATAGCCAAGTTCACTTAGACATGTAGTGTGTTTGGAGTGAGATGCCTAGAAGTGTAGATTGTGAGGACCTGGAATGCCAGGCAAAGGAATTAGAACCTTATTTAGAGATAATGATAAGCAGTAAAGGGATTCAACTAGAGGAGTGACAGGCATGACCAAATCTACACATATTTTGGCAGTAGGATAGTTTGTGGAGAAAGAGTGGGGAATCAAGCCAAGTTGATTTGCCTCTTGTTTGGGGAATTTAACACAATAGTAAGAACCTTCACTGGGACAGTGACAGTAGGACGAGAGCACAGGGGCAGATGGGAATGGTGCTGCAGAAGGTGAATCAACAGCACCTGGTCACTGATTCGCTATCAAAAGTAAGGGAGAGACAAGAGCTAGAGAGAGCCTCAACATGACAGTATCTCCATAAGAGCCGAGACTGGCAAGACCATTGAAGTCCTGACTCCTGATGCCAAGCAAGCTGTTTCTCCAATACAGCCTTATTGTTAGTGCCATTCTATCCCTTGAGACTCCCATGGAGTCTATTCTCTAATGGTTATGCTACAAGAGACTTTAGAGATCAATCCAAACTTTATTCATTTATTGGTGACGTAGATGGAGAGGAGAAATAACTTACCCAAGGTCATGCAGTGAATTTGTTCTAGTTGGGCCTAGATTCCAATTCTAATTGTCTCGACCCTGATCACTCTGTGCCGTGCCTTATGGCTGGATTAGGCAGTGGCACCCAACCCCTCCTCTACTGGATGCAAACATTTTACAGAAGACCACATGCCCAGTTTAAAGCCCTCATGGTAGGGATCTTTGCTGAGAAGCTGAGTGGATAGCCCTGCCTTGTTTAGATTGGCAAATACAACTGTAGCCAAATTCAACATCTCCCTGATAAGTCTTGATATGTGTAGCCTACTGCCTTTGCCTCTGCTCCTTTGGACTCAGGATGTCTCAGAAAGCTAAAAGAAACTTTGGAGATGATCCATTTTATTAAGGAAGGTCTCTGAAGACTCTACATTTATACAGGTTGATAAGGAGCAGAGCTAGAATTCAAACCCAAGTCCAACCAGAAACCTAGCATTTCTCCCCATGCCTTGTTTTTCTTTCCCACCTTATTCAGCTTACTTACAACTTTACTACAATAATCTCATTAATTTATAATTAAGTAGGTGGCACCTGTTTTCAAATATTTGAAGGGCTACCAAGAAAGATTAGACTTTTTTCTATTTGTCCCCTAAGGGAAAACTTGGTGAGGGGACTGGATGGAAACCACCAAGAGGGAAACTTTGGGCTTGACATCAGGAGAGGCTTTCTAACAAACAGTAGAATAGGCTTCCTTGAGAAATAGTGTGTTTATGCTTGGGATCTGATGGCCTCTAAAATCCTCTCCATGTCTGAGAGTTGGTGATTTCTGGGTGACATTGCTTCCATAGGTAAACAACTTCATTCTGTGACTTTATTCCAGGTGGAGAGAGAAAGGATGGTATGAACTGCTTGTGAAAAAGAAAAGCCCAGGTAGGTAAAGGTGGACAACTTGTGAGGTGAGTCAACAGGAAAGCCCCAGGACAAGTGGTCTCAGGTCTCCCTGAGATTCCTCGATACAGGAACTTCCTATGACCCCCCCTAACCCTCACCACCACACACACATAAGCCTGGGTCATAGGAGAGTCCTGGCTGTCTCTATGGGACGAGGCACAGACTCACCTATGATCACTCTCTACAAACCGGGCTTCTCTTTCTATTTCTTCACTCTCTGTAGCATCATGACTCATCCTTTTCTTCTGCTAAAACACTGTGACTTTTGAAAATAGTTAGGCAGAGCAGTGGGCAGAGTGCTGCTCTTGGAAGACTGGACTTCAAATCCCCTAGCTAGCTGTGTGACAGTGGGCAAGTGACTTAATCATTCCTAGTCTTAGTTTACTTCTCTATAAAATGGGGATAATAAGAGCTACCTCATAGGGCTATTGTGAAGATCAAATGAGATTTTATATACATATATGATGTTATATGTACATATGATAAACATGTATGCATACATGATATGTATACATTACATAAATGCAATATTATAGAGACATATATGCTTTTAAACCTTAAAGATCTCTCTATATACTAGCTATCATCATCATCATTACTATCATTTGTTATTCTCTCTACCATAAAAAAACTTGCCAACTATGCTGTACTAACTAGAAAAATCAGTGTTCCATTTATACATTTTTTGAGAAAGATAATCATTTTCACAAAGTGCCTTTTTCTTATGTTGCCAGCTGCTTCATGTTTCCCCTTCACAAATCTTAGACAATTGTCATGAATGGAATTTAACAAAAAGGTAAACTGAGGAATGTTTCTCCAAACAACATTTTATTCACAGGGTGTGAAACCTGATAATAGGATAGGTCAAAGGCTGCCTCACTTTCCAGCCAAAGACCCCAAGCAAAAGGAGAGTTCCCCTTTTATAGATTTTTGGGAAATATAGAACAAAGAGCGGAACAGAGTAGGTGACATCATGGGGCTAAGGACAACATGCCTGAGTACATAATTGAGATATGGGGAACAATATGATTGGTTGGAAGTTGGAAATTGGAAATGAGGGCTAGTAACAATCCCCATACCCTTCTCTCCTGTGTGTGTCTAAGATGTATTCATTGTTTGAATCCACCTGTAAGATAGTGGCCTAGACTTCTTTGGGGATAGCAAACTAGACATCTTTGAAAGATAACTTGGTAGTGTAAGATATTAGGTCCAACCCCCTTGTGATAAGTCTTATGCTGTAAAGTTAGCAAAATTCTTTGAGGCAAAATTAGAATAGTTATCAGCAAAAGAACTGGATTTCTAAACTGAAGAGAAAAAGAACCATGACTTAGGCAGTTACAGGTCAAAGCCAATTAAATGTAAATAGGATCAATAAAAAACTAATACAGGATCAATTTGAATCTTCTTATAGTCAAAAGACCTAAATCAGACCTCAGTTCTCACTTTCATGGTGCTAGACTACAGGGAAATCACTTCTCATCAGGCCTCACTTTTTCTTTGTCCTAAGAATAAATAACATTTATATATAGTGCTAAAAATGTGCGCATCTCTCCACATAGTGTTCTCATTTGAGCCTCCCAATAGCCCAGGGAGGCAGGAATTCCCAGGGTCACTGTCCCCATTTTGCAGATGAATAGACAGAGGCTCAGAGGTGAAGTGTCAAACATGGCATTTGAACCTGGATCCATTTGATCCCTCACACTGCTTCTGTAGATGATGAAGCCTGAACTTGAAAATCCCCAGGATTCCTTCTAGCTCTGACTTCTGAGATCCAGTTCATGGAAGTCAGAGATTGTTATAATCTCCTTTAATCCTCTCCCCAAGGCACCTGACATATGGTGCTGTTCACAAGGATTCTTGGTTTTCCCTTCTCCATCTGCTCATTCTTAGCATCCTTGGCCAAGTTCAAACCAATCCAGCTGCCATTTATGAGGAGCCTACAGTGTGTAAAACACTAGAGATACTGAGACAAAACATAAAGAGAGTTCCTGGTCCTCAAGGAGTTTAGACTCTACTGGGAGGAATTAACATACAAACAAGGGAATGTGTGAAAACATTAAGTGGGGAGAGAGCCTAACATATATAAGGAAGAGCAAAGGCTTTCTGTAGAAGAGGACCCAAGTGCTGAAGCTTGAAGGAAGCCAGAGAGTATGACATAGAAGTGAGGAAGAAGGGCATGCTGGGCAAAGAAGGCAGCCTGTGCACTCAGCCCACCCACTCAAAATGAAAATGCAAGCTGCTTTACTTCTCTTCCAAAAGAGGGCATCTCAGAGATGCAACTCAGTTGGGAAGTATGCAGTGAGTGTTAAGTATAGTTTCAAAGGGGGGTGGGTTTCCCTGGTGCACCAGAGGGGCTCACAATGTAACAACCAATCCTATCCTACTCCTTGTGCGTGATCACCTTCCTAAACCCAATTCTCACCCTCCTCTGTCCTTGGGCACATCTTTCACAAGCCAGTCGGAACCCCCCCTCCGTTCTCATGCACCCCACCGTTATTTTACTGCAAGAGGAAAAAGAGGAAGGGGATTGTGGTTCGGGACTTCCTGCTCTCTTCTTGCCAGCACACCCAATATGTTTCCCCTTCAGCATGAAGATAGAATGTGAAGGTGGAGATCTGGGAACAGCAAGTAGACCAGTTTGGCTGGGATAAAGAGTACACAAAAGGAGGCCATGTGAAATGATAATGAGAGAGTAATGATAGCTGCCATTTATATGGCATGAAAGGAGGTCATGTGAAGTAATAACAATAGCCAACACTTATGTGGCACTTGCTCTGTGCCAGGTGCTTGACATGCATCTCATTTGATCTTCCCAACAATCATTGGAGGTAGGTGCTATTACAACCTCCATTTCACAGCTGAGGGAATGGGTCACATAGCCAGCAAGTACCTGCGGTTGGATTAGAACTCCGGTCTTCCTGACTCTAGAGCCTTGTTGGTGAAGCAGTGGCATGCATGCAGAGCTGGCACTTGGGGAGCTGCTCCGTTCCTCTGGGCCAGAGGACATTTTTTGCATGCCCCAACCCTCTGTCCAACTGCCCAAAGCAGACTTTCTCCCTCAGCTCTCCAGTAATCCAGGGACTCACAGACAGTTTGAATTTGCCCTTTGGGCACTCAAACTGGGAAAAGATTGCCAACCCTGCTCTAGAGTGCTGTGTTCTCTGTACCACTAAGCTGCCTATATTTGCATCGCCATTACTATTCCTCCATAACTCTACTCCACCCCCAAATAAAGCACATTTTTAAAAAGCTTTCCCTTGTAATGAAAAAGTACAGTCAAATAAAACTGATCCTCACATTGCCCATGTTTAAACATGGTTTAAACAGGTTAAACCATAAGATATATCCATACATATCTCTTTCTAGATGCTGAGTTTCCCCCAGACAGAAGCCCACCATTTTAACCTGGGATGTTTCTCAGTTAATTTGGGGTCACTATGGTTTCTGACATTTAATAGTTCTGTGACTCTGGGCAAGTCACTTAACCTTGTTTGCCTCGGTTTCCTCCTCTGTAAAATAAGCTGGAGAAGGAAATGCCAAAACATTCTCTGCCAAGAAAATCCTAAATATCATGAAGAGGTAGACACAACTAAAAAGTGACTAAACAACAACACAGTCTGAAGAATCAGAATTGTTGAAGGGAGATCAAGTGGGGATGAGTAGACCACAGTATATTTCCATTATGGTCACCACAGAAGTGGCGTATCATTCAGAAAAGGGAACTAGTAAGCCAATTAGTAAGAAGACTGAGGAATATTATTGAATTTGTCAACTAGTTATCAGTCGCTTGGGGGGGGGGGTGATACATTGGTAAGGCATCAAGAAGAGTGAGAAGAGGGGCAGCTGGCTAGCTCAGTGGATTGAGAGCCAGGCCTAAAGATGGGAGGTCTTGGGTTCAAATCTGGCCTCAGACACTTCCCAGCTGTGTGACCCTGGGCAAATCACTTGACCCCCATTGCCTAGCCCTTACCACTCTTCTGCCTTGGAGCCAATACACAGTACTGATTCCAAGAGAAGGTAAGGGTTTAAAAAAAAAAGAGAGACATGAGAAAGTGGAGGAACATATTGTAGATGGTGTTTTAGAGGAATTTAGCTACAAAAGGCAGAAGAGCTCTAAGGGCAATAGTGGAAATGGAAGGATCAAGGGATGGCTTTTTCAGGATAAGGAAGTCATAGATGTGCTTATAGACAGAAGGGAGTTAGCTAGTAGACAGGGAGAGATGGAAAATGAGGAACAGAATGTGAAATATGTTTGAGCAGACTGGATGGAACAGGTTGAGCAGTAGAGAAAAGGAGTAAAGCCACTTTATCAGAGGTCTGAGAGGCAGAGGAGTGAGACTGAAAGAGGTAAGAATAGGGCAGGACAGTTAAAGAATCATTAGTATAGAAACGATCATTAAATCATGGAAGCTAATGAGATCAACAAGTGAAATAGTATAAACAGGGAGAAGAGAATAAGCACTGTACAGAATGCTGTGGGACACCTATGGTTCAAGGGCTTGATTTAGAACAAAGGAGACAGAGAAGAAGTGGTCAGATAGGGAGAAGAAAAACCAGGAGAGAGTGATGTCCTGACAATGTATAGAGAAGAAAGGAGACCATCCAGGATAAGAGGGTAATCAACAGTGACAAAGAGAGACATAGAGGAGAAAAAGGACTGAGAAAAGGCCATTGGATTTGGCAATGAACAGATCACTGGTAAATTGGGAAAGTGTTTTTGGTAAAATTATGAGGTTGAAAGCTGGTCTATGAGGGGATAAAAAGACAATGAGAGGAGAGAAAATGAAGGCTTCTATTATAGATGACCTTTTTTTCAGGGAATTTAGACACAAAAGACTTAAGAAATATAGAATTACAGTTAGTGGGGTTGGAAGGATCAAGTGAGGTTTTTATTTTTTTTTAAGAAAGGAGATACATGGCTTAGTAAAGGAGGAACTGAAAGAAAAGGAGAGAATGAAAATAAGTGATAGAGAGGGGATGACAGAAGGGCAATCTGTAGGTAGAAATGAATTGGCACAGCTGAGGCTATGTAATATAAATTTGTAGTGGACTCAGTCAAAATAATTGTGTAGTTTTTTTCCACCTGTGTCCATGTTTGGTCATCCTACCCACATAGGTAGGAATGAAGGCAGCAGATGATGAGAATGGTCTAATGCTGGGGCTTGATGAGAAAGCAATCAGCAAAATGATAAGGGGAACAGAGAGAGACTCAAGAGAATAGGGCAGTGTGGAGATGAACTGGTTCACCAAGGGGTCAAGATAGGGTACAGGGGAGAGTGACTAGTACAAGGAAGATAGCCTAGGAAAGAAATGATTGGAGGTTACTGTATGGACAAGGGAAGACAGAGGTAAAGATGGAAAGCTAATAGATTTTGATCAGATATCTGAAAATGGAAATGGTGCATCTGTGGGTGAAGGCAAGATCAAAGGTGTGTATAACTGAGATGGGGGAGGAGTAGCTCATGGGAGATGAATAGATTAAGGAATTAAGTGGTTAAAGTAGGTACATTGTAGGTACATTGATTGAATGACTAGTTGCTATATTTAGAATCCAGGGACCTGAATTTCAAATTCCAAGCTATATATTGCTTTTACCTGCTTGACCATGGACAAATCACAAATTTGATATCTTCTAAGGCGCCTC
Source organism: Monodelphis domestica (assembly GCF_027887165.1). Taxonomy (NCBI): domain Eukaryota; kingdom Metazoa; phylum Chordata; class Mammalia; order Didelphimorphia; family Didelphidae; genus Monodelphis; species Monodelphis domestica. The sequence goes on from NC_077230.1 coordinate 340,483,588, forward strand.
CAATTTCTAAATGTATGTTCTTGTGCCCTGATGAGGGATGGAACAAGCATAAAAAACACTAGAAAAGAGGGAGCAGCGAGGTAGTGTAGTCTACAGAGAGCCAGACCTGGAGGAGATCCTGGGTTCAAATATGACCATAGACATTTCTAACTGTGTGATCTTGGGCAAATAATTTAACGTCCATTGCCTAGCCCTTACCACTCTTATTGATTCTAAAATGGAAGGTAAGTGTTAAATCCACACAGTATGAGAAGTGTTCAGCCTGAGAAGCAAAGGCATGGGGAGCTATGGGTATTATTTCCAAAAACTGTTCCCCTTCAGGTCATTCTTTGCTGATTCTTCTCTGTTTCCCCAGTATTTCCAATGTCCGGGGTTACTGATGTTGAAGAGAATACTGAGGAGATCCAAAATCAAGATGAAAACAATGAAAATCAGGAAGAAATTCCAGGTAAGGATACAATAAAAACATTCAAAAGTGCTGGATCAGGGACTTGGAGCCTTTGCCCCTTCATTCCTAGGTCACTGGGCTATCTGTTACATCATTCATTCTGTCTCGGTTTTATCATCTATAAAATGAAGATAGTCCTGCCAATCTTTCAGGGCAGACTAAATCAGATAATGTGTATGAAAAGTATTGAAAATATATAAGATCCAATCAGACAAGTGTGTCCCCTAAATAATTCAAATTCTACCTCTGTAGAAACATAGTGGTTTGCCTCATTCTTTGTTTTTACAACCTCTTTCCTTTCTCCTCAGTATCACCAAGTCCTTCTGATGAAAAGAACCCAGGAGATTTTTGGGAATCCCTCTTAGAAATGAAATCAAGTGAGTAGATTATGGGGCTGGAAGAGATCTTATGACCTTTTCTTGACCCCTTGCTAACTGTGTGGCTTGGATGATCATTCACCCTCTCTGTACCTCAGTTTCCTCATCTACAGAATGAAGGGGTTGGATTAGGTGACCTCTGAGATGCTTTTCACTTATAAATCTATGTACTCATGATCCCCAGGACACCTCTGTCCTCTCAAACAGACATCCCACCATTTTGATTTCAGGACCCTTGTGGTGGGAAGGGTGGGGTCAGACTTTCTCTCCAGTTCCTGGGGTCTTGCCATTTGTTAGACCCCACTCCCTCTTCTGATGTTTGGAGGTAGCAAGCCTACCGAGGTTGAGTTACTAAGGGTACTAAGGGGTGTGTGTGTGAATACTACAGATATGTGCAAGACAGATTTTGCCTTCAGGGAGTCTCCATTCTAGTGAAGGGGACAAGACAATTACAGATGGAACACTAATGAAAACTGACATGTACAAGGGGTTTTGTGGTTCAAAACTATACCATGATTTCATTGGATTTTCACAGGAACCCTATGAAGTAGGGAGGGCAACTTGGTTCAATTCAACAAACATTAATTAATCACTTAATATCTATAAAAACTTTTAATTCAAGCAAGAGTACAAAGATGAAGAAGAATATAGTCTGCAAGGAACTCTACTGTCTAATTGTAGTCATGGAAATAGACATACATACAAATAATTATCATATGAAAGAGCATGAAATAAGGTGAAAAGAGCAGGCCTTGAGAAATTTGAGGATGAAAATATTACTTTCACTTATAAATTGGTGTGATGGAGGGGTAAGTCAGGGAAGGTGTTCTAGAGGAATGGTATGCCTGGGCTGAGCCTTGAAGGAAAGAATTTAAGAAGATAAATGTATAGAAGTGTCCATTCTGAGTTGGGTTGGGGGCCAGTTTAAGCCAAGGCTTGGAGGCAGAAGTAGGCAATAAAATGATAACCTGTACAGGAACTAGAATTGGAAATGAGACAAGATTCCTCTTTCTTGGAGTCTGAGTAGCTGCCTAGGGCCACCAGCTCTGCTCATTCTTTATAAATACATCAAGAAACAGAGTCCTTTGAATAATATATCCCATCTCCCCTGAACAGAAATGGGAGCAGGAAAGATAAATGGAAAAAGAAGAGAAAGACATGAAAGGTTGCTTTCAAAGCCCTACTCCCTCATCCACTGACCCCTTCCTCCCCATTCAGGGTGAGGCAGATACCTAGGATGGCAAAGCAGGCTGGGCACACTGAACATAAGCCAGTCCATAGGAAAATCAGAGACTTAAGAGCCACCAGAAGAGATAATTTTGTATCATAGGTGGGTTCAGAAGGCCTAACAATGGAAAAACATTAGGATGCTTACCCAAGGAACTGGTGGCTCCTTGTGGGGAAGAACAGGATATTAATGTTCTCAGGTTACCTACTGTGGGTTGAAGGATAGGTGCCCATGGCATACTTGGGTCTTTCATGTTGGGAGGGAGTATTAAAGTTCCAGATAAAGTCTTACGTCATATAGAAGCCCTTTTCTAATGTTTCTTAATTTTAGTGCCTTCCCCTTGTTGATTATTTCCAATCCTTTTTTTATCCTGAATTAAGTTTGTATGTTGTCTCTTCCACTAAAATGCAAGTGAGAGCAGGGACTATCGTTTTTTTAATCCCCAGTGCCTAGAACCATGTCTGCTACAATAAATAAAATGCTTATTGACTGATTTGAGTTTTACTGGTATATATGTAATAGGAGATAAGCTGACCATACAGCCAGAATATAGAGAACCTTAAGTTTCAGTTAAAAGTTTTTACTTTGTTGGGAAGGCAATAAACCACTCCAAGAAGATTTTCTTTAGAGAAGTCTGATTGGAGTACCTTTGTAAAAGTACTGAGAGTCTGGTGTACAGGGTAGATTGGACAGAGAAGAGCTAGCTAGGAAGCTGTTAAAATAATAATAGAAGCAGTTTTGAAAGTCAAGGCTCTTCTTTTGATTATGGCTTTCAGATAATCCAATAATTCTTAAATTATCTCTCCTCAATCTATTTTCTTTTTCTTCTTTATCAATCCTTACCTTCTGACTTAGAAATCAGTTCCAAAGTAGAAGAGCGGTAACGGCTAGGCGATGCGGGCAGTGGGAGTTAAGTGACTTGCCCATGGTCATATTGCTAGGAAGTGTCTGAGGTCAGATTTGAACTCAGGATCTCCCATCTCTAGATCTGACTCTTTATCTACTGAGCCACTTAGCTGCCCCTTGTTCTGCTTTTTATGGTGTCATTTTCATCAGTATTTTTCTGCCTCTTTTATCAAGCTGTTCATTTTTCATAATTTCCTTGCATTACTAATTTGTTTTCTCAATTTTTACTTTTATCATTCTTATTTTATTTTTAAAATATTTTTTTGCTCTTTTTTGATCATTAATTTAGCTCTTCCAGAAATTCTTATTGGACTTATGTCCAATCTACATCTTTTCTTTGAGGCTTTGCTTGCAGTTGTTTTCCTGTCATTGTTTTCTTCTTAGTTTGTGTCTTGATCTTCTCTTGTCTCCATAGTAGATTTTTACAATTGGGTTCTTTTTTATTGTTCATTTATCCACTCTGGTTCTTGACTTTGAACTTTTTGTTAAAGTTGAACTCAGAACTGCTCAGAACTGGGTTATGGTATAATTTTCAAATAGTGCCCAGTCCTGCACCCAGCAGAAGCACAGGAGTTTCCTTGTAATATTCCTGTGAAGGCTAGAAGGAATGACCCCAAGAGAATTTAACTGGTTAGTGTCCCAAGAAGAAAATGGTAAAAAGCTACCAGGAGAGCAGAAGAAAATATTTAGAATCTCAACTTTATTTTTTCCACGTGGGCCCATCCACCTGTTTCATTTGCCTATTTTAATTTCCTCTTCTCCCACTTTTCAGAAAACCTGAAAATGACAAGGAGCCTCAGCACAGAGAGTGTTATAGGATCCAATGATGAAGATATGCCAGGTAACCTGAAGGGGAAGTCCTACAACCCCAGATCTAGAAGGAACACTGAGTCTTCCATTCTTGACCTACTCTATTGCCCCAGGAGAAGTCCTGGCTCAACTGCTGAGAGCATCTGTGTGGGTCTTTGGCATCCTTGCCCACAAACCTTCTTGGGCAGATGGTTATAAGGCAGAGACTCCAAATTTCCCTGGGGACAAACTATCTCTTCTTTCTTTTTTAAACATATCAGAAATTTTCAACAAATATTCATAAACTAATTTTGAAAGCAAAGACCTCACTCCTTCTGAGGAAGTTTCTCCTTATTAGAGCCGAAGACTATCTTCTCATAACTTCTACCCATTGATATTAGTACTTCCTTTTAGAGGCAAGCAGATTTCCTCTTTGGTGTGGAAGTCTGTCTGATGTGTTCTCCCAAGATTTCACTTCTTGGAGTCTGCATGATCTTTCCACTTTGTGACATGCCATTAAGAAGTGCCCAATATTTTAATTATACATAACTCCCATCTTATCCTCAGGCTACCCCTCTAACGAACTCTACACTGATAAACTGATCCCTGGAAGGTTACATATTGTTTAAGATTCATGAGGTCTATGTGGGTGAAAAGTAAAAAACTATCACTTCCATGTCCTGACAAGTATAGGCAGTGAGTAGATACAATTACCTCAAAGTGAAGTGAAATACTAAGATGTCATGAATACATCACATTTCCCCTGCAACAGACTCTTCACAAACACACACATCATCCATGGGAAGCGTGGGCATATCTACAAGTTCCAATGGGAATGAGACATAAATGTGGCCGGGACAAGTTATACCTCTAGCACTGTGGGGTCTGATAATCTGCTTTGCTCATGGTACTCTCACACTGCTTCTGCTGGGCAGATTTCTCAGAATCCCTGGGTCTGCCCCTCTCTGTGGCTTTCAACTGCCCATGCTAATATTCTTCTTTAATAGATGCCTGCCAGGTATCACCATTCTTGGAACACTTCCCCCACCCCGATTCTCTGTCCTTAACACCCTGCTCCCTGCTGGGTCTGGTCTCTTCTCCTGCCAAGCAGCTCTACTCTATGACACCATCGGGAGGGAGAAAGGGAGGAGAGAATAATGCTCTCTTTTCCATTGCCCTCTGGGAGAGACACAAGGGAAAAAAAGGTAAGAGGAATCCCCTCTCAGATTTGGACTCTTCTTCCATTACTTGCTGTCATCTTCAAACTCATCAGAGTCAGAGGTCAGACTCATTGGAAACATTCTCTAGGAGTATGTCTCTTTTTAAAGGCTGCTAAGGTTGTGTTAGAAGGTAGAGTGCTGGGAAGATTTATTCTCCTGAGTTCCAATCTGGCCTCAGATACTGACTAGTTGAGTGACCCTGAGCACTTAATCATGTTTGCCTCAGTTCCCTTGTTTGTCAAATGATCTGGAGAAGGAAATGGAAAAGAACTCCAGTATCTGCCAAGAAAACCTCAAATGGGGTCACAGAAAGTCAGGCATGATTGAACAACAAGGTTGTGTCTGATCTTCAGCTATCCAGTGGCAAGCTGCCCACCTAATTCCATGATGGAAGAGTTTTATATCTCATGAAATGATAACAAAATGAAAACCCTTTTTTTCTTTAAGATATTAATGCTTCATTGTCTCTATTGCCTGTTCTGTAATTTCATTAGCTGGGGTGTAGATGAGGGGAGAATCAATTGGTCAGGGGTATCTAGACCAACCTTTCCTCATCCCTCACCAATATGTAACTGACTTACTACTACATTTCAGCTCTTCAGAAGGGGTGGGAGTGGAGGGAACAGAGATGATAATTACTTCTTTTGCCAGCTCTAGCCAGAATAGGTCTTGGAAAATGATGTAGTGATAGGCCATACGACTTTTTCTGTTGTTAACAAAGTCAGACTCCTTGATTCAAAACTGACCTCCCTCTTGAAAAGTAGCTCCCAGAGCTTGAAATGCAAAAGGTGAGATTTTTGCTTCTGTCCTTCCTTCAGGAATACCAGAGAAGCCTGGTAAGTAAAGATGGCCATAACAGGAATGGGAATTAACCTACAGGACTTCCTTTCTCTGATCCTCTATACCAGGATCTGTGTCACATACTGGTGGAGAATGTGTTCATAGTGTTTAAAGATCTACAGAGAGTTTGAATAGGTTTGGCAGCATTGGTTTCCAGGCCTCTCACCATCCTGGTGGCCCCTCTTGTGGGCAACCTCCAACTTGTCAGTGTCTCTCCTAAAAAATGGCACCCAAAACTGAATTCCATACTTTAGATGTAGTCTGATCAGACAAATTGCAGAAAGATTTATCACTTTCCTCATTTTGGAAACTGTGTGTGCTCATTGTGTAACACTATGCATGTCCAGATTTGATGCCTGTTTAAGAACATCAGATATAAAGAAAATGGACAGTATATATTCTTGGATGGTCTGTTTGGGGGGAAAAACATAGCAGCCACTCATCTTTGCTAGAATGCTGCTTTACATATACATGGTTTGTACTTTTAAAATGTCTATTGAATTAAAATATCGAAAGAGATGAAAGGGAAGAAATCCAAGTGGAACCCAGAAACGATAGACTAGGTGAAGAGATGGATGTCCTCGAATCCCAGAGCTAGAAGGCCTCTTTGATTCTCACCAACTGCCCTCTTTTAACTTCCTTTTCCCCACCTCTCCTCAGGAAATACGTTTCCTACAAGCATAAACAAAGACCAAGTGAAAGGATCAGCGGAAGAAGAAGTACTAGGTATGCTGATGGGAAAATCCCAGAGGGACAAAGCAACGAGGGACACCACAGTCTCTCCTTCCCTCTCATGATCATAGAGACCTCTCCCTCTTGTACCCATGGTCCCACACCCTCTTGTTTTGGAGCAGTTGAAAAAAAATGTATCTCTACATTTTTTTTACTGGCTAAGTAGCTCCCCCCCCCCCACCATGAGGTAATTATTATTTTACTGTACTCCAATTCTCCCAACAATTATGTTCAAACAAATGCCTATGTAACAACAAAATGTAACTTCTTCAACCCCCCAAAAGTACCAATATAGCCACTGGGGAGCACCTGGATGCTGAATTTAATGTTGGGTTACTTTTTTATTTTTTCCACACACAACCAGTCTTTTGATAACCTTCTATTCATTCAAGAATGAAAACTAGATTGTTCTATCTATCACTTGGAATAGAGAGCTAGAAGAGGCCTTAGAAGTCCTATTAGCTGGATCTCTCCTTCACATCCCATATCCTCAAATATCTGAAGATTATCAGATTATATTCTCTTGAATTCACTTCTCCAGGATGCATGTCAATGGTTTCTTGAACAGCATTGACCTGCTATCCATTCTCATCATTTTTTTAAAGCCTTACCTTCTGTCTTAGGATCAATGCTAGGTACTAGATACTCTTATGGTTGAATCCTTATATGTGGCTCAGAAAATTAACATAATTCTCCAGAATGGGATCTGATCAGACCACAACAAAATTAGACAACCATTTCTCTGGCTCTAGATAATAGGTGCATTCATGCAACCTGTAATGCCTTTCAGCTTTTTTTAATAGCTTCACTTCTGTTTTGAATTATATTGGATTTTACAGTCCATTGAAACCCTCAGTTCTTCTAGTTAGGAATTACTGTCTAGATACATTTCATGAAATCATTATTTTTGAACTGTAAAGTACCTAAGCTGTAATCTAGAATGACTCCTGTCTAAAGCAGATTTCACTCCAAAGCAACCACCCCAACCTCCCTCTGAAGGACCTTCAGCTACGGGGAACTTGTATCTCTCCCTTCTTCCCCAGTGTAGCCCATTCTATTTGGGGGTAAAAATTTTTAGTAATTTTAAAATTCTCTTGATTTGTGATCTGAAGAACTGTAATTACCACCTATTGGTTCTTCCAGAATCAAGCAGAATAAATCTAATCCATTTAACATGACAGTCCTTCAGATATTTGAAGAGAGGACTCAGGTCTCCCCACAAACTGTACTGTTCTCCAGGTTAATTTTCTCCAACCCAATGGTTTTTTCCCCTAGTTATTAAGTTGTATTGTATTTCTATCTTTTGTTTTTACATCACCATCTCTACACATATACACCCCCCAAATGTGCTATCCCTTATAACAAATATCAAATAAAGGGAGAGAATATCTCAGCAAAACTAATCAACACATCATCTAAGTGTGACAGTGTATAAAGTGTTCTAGTCCTGGAGGCTCTCACCTTTACAAAGGAGGGAAGTGCATTTTCTTATCTCGGAGACTAAACTCTTGGTCATAATTGCATAGCATTTGGTTTCAGGTTTTTGTCATTTTGGGGATTTTAATGGTCCTAGTCATTGTATTTTCCATTTCCTGGTTCTATTTACTTTTTCCGATTCATATATATTCCTAGGCACCTTTAAATTCTTCATATCCATTATTTCTTAAAGCACAAATTACATTAATGTTGTCATAATTTATTTAAACATTTCCCAGTTCAAAGCCATTTATTTTTTCCCAGTATTTTTGCTACCTCAGAGAATGCTGCTTGGACAAGTTTGGTGAAAATGGGACCTTCTATCTTTGACCTCAGAGAAAATGTCTAGCAGTGTGTTCTGTGGATGGAAGGCTGTGGACATTTTAGATCCACTTAGCATAATTCCATATTGATTTCCAGAATGGTTGGACAAATTTCCTGGTCCACCAATTTTGTTGGGGGACCTGCCTCCTATAATTCCTCTAACACTGACTATTCCCATCTTTGCTAATTTTCCGGATGTGACTTGAAACCTCAGGATTGTATGTTTACATTTATTTTTAGTGATTTTACACAACCTTTAATATGGCTGTTAATATTTTGCTAATGTTAATTTTTTGCCAATTCTTTTAAGAACTATTTGCTTATATTGTATGACCACTTCTCTACTGGGAAATGGCTTTTGGTCTTAGATATTTGTATTAGTTCCTACATATCTTGAATATTAGGCCCTTATGAGAAATCTTTGATTCAAAGAGTTTTTCCCCAGTTGACAGCTTCCCTTCTTATTCTAGTTGCATGGATTAAGCAAGAGCTTTTCAGTTTAATGGAACTAAAATGATCTGTTTATCTTTTATGATCACTTTTACCCTTCGTTTAGTTAGAAGGTATCAGATATGATTCTCCTCATTTTTAATAGTGTGATATTTTAATATTCAGGATATGGATCCATTTTGAGCTTATCATGTAGTATATATTGTGGAAGAAGTTTATCCAAATTGCTTTCCAATAAAACCTAGGCATTTAAAAAGAAGTTTTCCCCTAAGTAATTGATGGTCTCAGGTTTATCATACACTGGGTTAAGGATTTTAATGCTTTCTCAGTTTAGCTTTTCTAGTCTGTTCTTATGATCTTTTTAAATTCAGTGCTAAAAAGTCCAATATGATTCCCACTTTATGGGCCATAATTTGAGGTCTAGAATAGCTATGTGGCTTTCATGCTTACTTTGAAAAATTACTTCTCTTGCGGTTCCTCCAACAAATTTCGTTATTTGTCTAGCTCTATAAAACATCACTCTGGTAATTTTATTAGCAAACACGACATCCACAAATTAAGGTGTTAGTGTCATTTTTTTCTATTGATGGGCTCAACCACAAACAATGAACATTCCTCGTAATTATTTAAGTTGTTTTTATTACTTTCAAGAGTGTTTTATAAACAAAACTGAATGCTGTGTAACTATAGTGACCAAACTTATTCTTGAAGAAGTGATAAGAAAATATATCATCCTTCCTTCCTTGGAGAGGTAGGAGAATATGAGTGTGAAACATTTTATGTTCTGTTCATGTGTTGTTTAGTTTTGTTGAATTGGTTTATTTTTTCTTATTTTTCTCTTTTTAATTTTTATTACAAGGCATATCTCATTGCATAGGAGAGGATAAAGGGGATATAATCGAAAATGAAGATGATCAGAAAACAAATGCTATCAATAAAATTTTTTAAACTCTATTTTCCTAAGTCTTGAGTTTGCTTTGGTAGATTGCCATATATTTTATGTATATTGTAGTACTTTTGAATGGGACTATTCTTTCCATTATTTCCTCATGTATTTTATTACAACTGTGTAGAAATACTGTTGACTTTTGTGGATTTCTTTTGTGACATGCTACCTTTACTGAAGCTATGAATTGTTTCAATCACATTATTTGCTCATCTCTGAAGCTTTCTATGTAGTCATGTCATCAGTACATAGGAATAATTTTGACTATCTACACTTATGGGTTTAAAAAAATTCTCTTTCTTACTATTATTGCCATTTTCAAAACCATGGCAAATAACAGTAGAGAATGGGAATGTCCCAGCTTTCTTCTTAGTGTTTCTCACAGTAGAAAAAGTAAAATAAAATGCTAGGTTTGGGTTCTGGATAAATACTTTATTTCATATTTTAAAATCCCCTTTTATACCAATGATTTGAAGAGTTTTTAGCATAAACAAGTGGTGTATTTTTGTCAAGAGTTTTTTCTACATATATTGATCTTATCAAGGTTTGGAATTTTTTAAAAGAATGACTTTTAATATGATTAATTATGTTAATTTTATCATGATAGTGAACCATTGCTGTATTTCTGGTATACATCCAATTTGTTCACACTGAATACTTATTAAAATAAACATATTAAAGGCAGTTAGAGAGAATGATGGTTCAGTGGATTGAGAGCCTGGGTTCAAATATGACCTCCGACATTTCCTAGCTGTTTGATACTGGACTTTATAACACCCTTTGCCTACTTACCATTCTTTTGCCTGGGAACCAATACTTTGTATTGATTCTAAGATGGAAGGTAAGGGTTTAAAAAAATAAAAATATATATTGCTTTGGCCTTTTAAATAACATTTTATTTATGTTTTTAATCAATATTTATTGGTGACATTGGCCTACAGTTCTTATTTTTATTCTTCCCTGGTTTAAGACCTAAAACTGTATTTTTCTCATAAAAGAAATTTGGATTAGAACATTTTCTTTTTCAATTTTTTATTCTAATTAGATTAATAATAACAGAGGTATTGTTCCTTAGTAGTTCAATAAAGTTCACCTGTAAGTCCATATGAATCAGGGTTTTTTTCCCCCTTTGGTAATTCCTTTGGAGTTAGTTCAATTCCTCCCTCTACACTTCACTCCACCCCAAATTGGATTATTTAAGATCACTGTTCCCTGAGAGCTAATTTGGGTATTTTTAAAAGTCTTCTATCTTTTACATTCTCAGCTTTATTAGTCTGTAGTTGTGCCTAGTAGTTTCTGATAATTATTTTTATTTTCTATTTGTTGTGATTTTGCCCTATTTGATTTTTAAAATTTTGTTAGTTTCATTTTCCTCTCTATTTTTATAAGATTAGTATAAAATTTGTAAATCTTTTCAGTCCTTTAATTTTTTCAAAGAACTAACTTTATCAAATCTGTGCTCTTTTTTGTTTTCTATTTGACCTCATCTAATTTTCACAAAATTTCCTTTTCCTGATTATTTATTAATTTTATTTTTAAAATATTTTTATTGCATGTTAATTTGATTAATCTTTTCTATGTTGTTTAATGTATGTTTTCAGAGATGTAATTTTTCCTTTAAGGACTGCTTTAGCTGCATCTCAGAAATTTTGGTATGTAGTCTCATCATTATCATTCTTTTTCACATAGTTAAGTGTTTTTATAATTTGTTCTTTGACATATTCATTATTCAGGATATCATTAAGTCTTTTTCATTTAGATTAGTATTTTTGCTTGTGTTCCCTGTATAAACTACTGTTTTATCATGCTATTAAAGAGGATATGTTTAGAATTTCTGCTTTTTTTACAAATTAATAATTTCTACCAGAAGCCTATTTTTTTGGAAAGGTACATGTAGGATTGAGAAATGATAGTGCTTAATTTTTTTTCTTTTGGTTTTTTATATCACCAGAATTTCTCTTAGTACCCTTCCCCCTTCCTCCTCCCAGAGAAGCATCCCATATTACAAATATATTTTTTAAAGAAAAACAAAAGATAAAAATCAAAACTCATCAATATCTCAAATCTGAAGATAATGTCCTCTTTAAAGGAATGGGGTTGAGGGTGCCTTCTCATTTCTTCTTTGAAATTGTGCTTATTCTTTGTAATATTTACTTTTGATTTTTTGTAGGATTCCCCCCTCCCCCCATTTACATGGTAGTAATTGTGTATGTTGTTTCCTTGGCTCACTTTACTTCATTCTGCATCAGATTGTTCGAACCATTCCATGCTTCTCTGTATTAATCGTAATCAATATTTCTTTATAGCACAGTAATATCCAGCATATTCATGTACCACAATTTGTTTATTCATTCCTCAGTCAATGAGCATCTACTTTGTTTCCAATTCTTTGCTACCACAAAAACTGCTGCTCTACGTATTTTGATATAAATTGGGATTTTTTTCTCATCAGTGACCTCATTTGTGTGTATACTTTTAATAATTCCTTTCATAAGATGCCAAAGTCCGATTTATATTCTCCAATAGTTCATTTCTATAATTTCCTTTTTGTTAGATTTGTCTAGCTCTGAGAAGAAAATGGTCTCCTACAATTATTATGCTATTATTTATGTCATTTTGCAACTCGGTTAAAATTTCCTTTATGAGTTTAGTTGCTATGCCATTTAATGCCTATATGTTTAATACTTCTATTGGCTCATACCTATGTAACCTTTAAGCACAATGTAGTTTACCTGTTTATCTATCTTGACTTGTGAGTTTAATTTTATTAAGTTATTGGTTTTTATTTTTGCTTTGCTGATATGATTGCATCTTGGGCTTTGGGGAATTCATCTGATGCACAGTAAATTCAATTCCAGATTCTTATTACCATTCTGTGTATATCCAATGACTTGAACTCTTTTGCTCTTTGGGATATATTATTCCATTTTTTCCGTTTCTCACCTATGTAGATTGATTGTGTATTATTCAAATGGCCTTTTACATTTGAAGGTATCTTTGCTGATTGTGAAATTTGATTTTTTTTCATTAAATTATTTTAATCACTTCATTTGAATTTTCTAGAGTTTAAAACAGGATTCCCTGGCAGAATCTGTGATAATCTTTTTTTTTTATCCTTACCTTCCATCTTAGACTCAATAACTGGTTCTAAGTATTGGTTCTAAGGCAGAAGAGTGGTAAGGGCTAGGCAACAGGGGTTCAGTGACTTGTCCAGAGTCACACAGATGGGAAGCATCTGAGGTCAGATTTGAACCCAGGACCTCCCATCTCTAAGCATGGCTCACCCAGCTGCCCCTGAATCTTTAGTTTTTTAATGTCAACACATGTTTTTGGAAGAGTCCAAAAGATTTTCTCTTACTGATAATTGTCACACTTTCCTTAGGAAAAGTAATAGTTTTGGCATGATTTTTTTGTTTGTGTGGTAACTCTTTGTGACCTTATTTGGGGTTTTCTTGGCAAAGATGCTGGAGTGGTTTGCCATTTCCTTCTTCAGCTCATTTTACAGATAAAGAAACTGAGGCCTAAAGCTAAAATTATTTTACAAATGAGGAAACAGAGACCTAAAGCTAAAATGACTTGCTCAGGGTCACATAGCTAGTAAGTGTATGAGATGAAATTTGAACTCAAGAAGAGGAATCTACCTGACTTCAGACCCAGCACTCTATTCCACTGGGTTGCCTAGTTGCCCCTGGTATCTGAGAACCTGAGTTCAAATCCAACTTCTTATACTTACCAGTGCTTACTATGTTAATGACCTCGGGCAAGTCATTTAGGTCCTGATTTCTTCATGGGCAAGTCAAGATGGGGGAATTGAACCAAATGGGTTGAGGCCTTTACAGCTCCAGATCTGGGATCCTGTCTATTATAATATTTGTTCAATGCATTGGTTTCTTTTTTGATATTTTATTCATTCTTCCTTCCGTCCTAATACTTTCTTTTGGTTTGATTTTGGTTTGGTATCTTAAGTTTTTCATCTCATTCAATCTCCTTTAAGAATCTTCCTCACTCTTCAGCTTCCTCTTCTTCCTCATTCCTCCCCTCCTCCCCTCCCACACTCCCATGGTTGAGCTGTGGGGCAGCCTCAACCTCCTCACACTGGGGGTGCTGACCAGAACCAGGGGGAGAGGACTCCTGGGCTCTCTTCTACCCTGTGACTTTGACTGAAGTTGGCACATCTTGACCTTAGTGATCTTTTCTCCTTCTTTTCCTTTGCTTTTCTCACAACAACTCTAAGAGTCGGACCTGGTGCAGATGTTATCATCTCCATTTTACCAATGAGGTAACAGGTTAGAAGATTTAAGGGGCTTTCCTATGTTCACAAGGCTAGTCATTGGTCAGTCTGGGACTCAATTCAAGTCCTTGGTTTCTAAGTCCTGCTCCTTTCTGCCACACCATCACAAAGACCCCTGTTATTCTACAGGATTCTCCTTAAAGACTACACAGAGCCCTGCTATAGGATTTCAAAAGACCCACTGTGATTTCTTCTTCCATGGAGCTCCTTCCTTCGTTGGTACAGATCTTTCCACTCCTTAGCTGATGATCTGTATGGCTTGTTATGACACATCTCATGGCGGGATTCTCCAGAACTTGGGATGGCCCTCAAAAACCAAACATACAGTCCATCACCCTTTCAGCTGGGTAGGCCTGCCCATGGCATGAGCTTTGTCACCATAGGCTTCCAGAGTTCAGGAGTACCATGTTGATTAAATTAAGAAAAACATTTCGCCATCTAAGACAGAATTTCCCATAACACATGTCCATTCAAGTTTTCTTAAAATGCATTCATGTTTAATGGATTTTCCTACATTATTTCTATATTCTATTTCCATAGTATATTAGTTATATGTTAAACTTGTATATCATATAGTATTTTGGCATTTGAAGACTTTAGCAAGGGGAATATAGAATAAGAGCTTGGTGCCAGCTTTCTGGACTTGCTTGAGTACCAAAGGCCTCAGTGCCTTTTGGCTCCATGCATTAACAAATCAGACCTTAGAGAATGGAAAGGATTGGGAGAGTGAAAGGCCTACAAACCAGTGGGAAACCTGTGTCACATATTCCACTTGCCCACATTTGGGATGAGGAAAACACTTCGTAAACCTGAGTTTTCTTATTTTTAATTTTTATTATCCCTACAGAAATGTCCAGCCTTTCATTGGAGAACTCCAAAAATGATCCATCCTGTGAAAAAATTTCCAAGCCTTCTGCCCTGCAAAAGTTCTGCTAAATCTTCTGAGTCCTGGACTTTGGCTGGGGAAGATTCCCTGGATGCCATCTCTCCTTCTACGTATAGAAATTAGTCAGCTAGTTCTCTACCTCTTTTTCCTTGTCTCTCTCTCTATCAGGTGGTGGTTCTTGAGGGACGGAGGGAGGGATGTATCTGAAGGCCAGCCAAAGATGGTTTCCTAAGAGTACCAAGTTGCCATCTGCTTTGGCCTTGAGCAAGAAGGGCCAGGCCAAGTTGAACTAGGTCCTTCCCAACTTCCTCCCCTATATTCCCCAGAAAGCTTACCATGACATAGAGGAGCATGAAAAGGACAAGAGCAAGGGCCTCGCCTTCACCTCTCATCCCACTGAAACATCAGGCTACTGTGGACCTGGTCTGAGTGAAACCAACGACCAGGGGGGAGGTGGGCTGAAAGGAGCCTATGAGTCCCCAGGACCCTGGTAGTCATGACACTCCTTGACATTCCAGGGTGCATAGCCAGATTTGGGGTTGAGGTATGGGTCACTTCTGGGGTTGGAGATAACCTAGGAAACTTGAAACACATCAAGATCTTCGCAGAAGAGACTAGGCGCCACTTGTACACAGTGTCCTCCAGAAGCTCAAAATAGTTTTAGATTGGAATGAGACTTGTCTGCCAAGATGACTGATGAAGCCCCACAGGAAGAACATCAGTGGGGATACCTAACAACATAATATAGATTCTTAAGCATCCCATCTCCTGTCCCTTGTTTCTCTATTAAATAACTCCTGTTGAAAAGTCAGGCATCAGCAAATATTGGAAGCTTCAATAAAGGAGAAAATGAAGCCTTCAAAAGCTGGGGTGTCTTTGGAGTCTGTGTTAGGCTTCTTAAACCACCATCTCTATGGAAGATTGTTCTGACTTGAGTGCCAGGAGACAAGGAAGGCCACCCCTGGGGTTAGAAAGCCAAACTTGGAGCTAGAAGAGGGGATTTGCCATTGCTTCTCTGAGCCTAATCTGGACTGCCTACTTAACATGCCTATCCCAAGGTTACTAAGTGACTGAGACCTGTAGTGGAAAGACAGATCTTGGTATTGGGCAGATATGGATCCAAGTCTCACCTACTGGCTAGATGACCCTGGGCGAGGGATTTAACCTAGGTGCTTTAGGTTGCAGAGAAGGTGCC
The DNA here is from genome assembly GCF_027887165.1 of Monodelphis domestica. Taxonomy (NCBI): domain Eukaryota; kingdom Metazoa; phylum Chordata; class Mammalia; order Didelphimorphia; family Didelphidae; genus Monodelphis; species Monodelphis domestica. The sequence goes on from NC_077230.1 coordinate 340,499,696, forward strand.
TGCTTTGGTTAGTGGAGATCCCTTATATAGAGCTCCTACACCAGTGAAATCCTGGGTTTAGTCTACAAAAGAAGTGGGGAATTGTTAGGTTAGAGCAAAATGGAGGCCCAGGAAAGGTCTGCACGGATGGTGAAGGAAGCACATTTCAACTTTGGCAGGATTCAACTCCAAGGCATCTCAAGGGTTCAGTGCTCAAGCTTATACTGTGAACACTGTCTATGGAATCTCTTTGTATTCCTAGAACTCGGCACAATGCCTGGCGCATAGTAGGTGTTGAATGTTTACTGGCTGCCTGAACTCAAGTTCAACTGATTTTTTCTAGAATAAGAGGGCTTTAAAAATGGATCACTGTATAGAGCCATGAGGTATGCAAAAGGTTCTTGTGCTCTTTTTTCTCTCCCCTCTCTTCCATTTCTTTTTCTCTCCCCCATTTCTCTTTCTCCACACACACATATATACATGCTTATACTATCCATAGCCTAATATTTATGTGAATATATTACAGATGTTTTTATGTGTGTGTATGGGCAGCTAGATGGTACAGTACCAGACCTGAAGTCAAGTCACTTAAACCCGTTTGCCTCCCATTTCCTCATCTGTAAAATGAAGGAAATGGCAAAGCACTCCAGTAACTTTGACAAAAAAAAACCCAAATGGAATCATGAGTTGGGATGTGAAACTGAACAAAATGTGTATATCACATGTGTGTGAATGCATGTATATGTACATATTACAACAACCCTGTGAGTTAAATGCTAGAATTATTTTCCCCCTTTTCCAGATGAAAAGCTTGACATTCCGAGTCCAAGTGCCATGCATAGGTTACACAGCAAGCGTCAGAGGCAGGATTTGAACCCTGGTCTCTTTGATCTCCCAAGTCTTGCCCACTCTTCATATAACACTACATGGTAAAGTAGGTCTAACACCATCACTTTGGTTTTTAAAGACTGTCTCCATATCCGACCATGGACAACCTGAGCTGGTTCACTCCTCCATAGGCCATTTGGGGTGTCCATCCATGCCCTGCCTCCCCTTCTCTCACCCTATCACTGCAGGGTTGGATGAGAATATCTGATTGGCTTTGGATCTCGGCAGCTCAGAAGCCCACCAGCCTCAGCCTTCCTGGCAGACAGATATAGAACCACCAGGTCAGGCAGCTCCATTTTACAGAAAAGGAACCCGAGACCCAAGGTCACACAGCTAGTTACTACCAGAGAGAGAAGGAGGCTCCCAGACCGCTACTCTTTCCATCATAGCCGCTGCCTAATTTCTATTGGGCAGGGAAAGAAAATACTTGATAAGGGCCACATCCACAAGGCTCCAGACCTGTGACACAGGTGGGGTTTTTGTCCATTCCTCTGAAGACCACAGCCCAGTCCTTGCCTCTCTTTGGAGAAAAAATACCAGAATGAAGGGCCACTTGGATATTCCCTCATCTTGTGGAGATGGGAATTTCTTGTCTTTGCCCAACAAGGTCAGCAGCCGGGTGGAAGATCCAGAGAGCTCTGGCAATGGGAGCCAAGAGACCTGGCTTGTAGGACTGTGCTGGCTCCAGGTATAGAGTTGCCCTTGGAGTTGCAGCTTTTAGTCCTCCCTAAAAAGAGTATTGCAGGAGATGGTCACTGAGCTCCCTTGTAGCTCCAACACCTCACCTTCCAAGGCCTCTCAACACTGGAAGAAACACCGAACCCTCCACTAGCTCTTTGGGTATTGCTGTGGGGGAGGAAGGAGCGGGGTGGTGTAGGGGGTTCCTCACCCTCAGATTGTCTTTTGTAAGCATTCACCCTAGTTTTTGTTTTTATAAACGGGGATCTCAAGATCTTGTTCACTTGCTTCAGCTGTATCTGACTTCATGATCCCATTTGGGGTTTTCTTGGCAGAGACTAGTTTGCCACTTCCTTCTCCAGTCCATTTTTCAGATGAGGAAATGGTGGAGTGACTTGCCCAGGGTCACACAGCTAGTCAATGTCTGAGGCCAGATTTGAACTCGGGAAGAGGAGGTCCATCACTGTGCTATGTCTTACTAGGTAGCAAAGACTGACACAGCCATCTGGGCTGCATGATTAAATACCATTTATTGTCTTCTTACAACATCCCTGCAAGGTATCCTTTATACAGTTGAGCCTATAAATTAATTGTACAAAAACTCAAGCCATTCTCCAATTGATAAATGGGCAAGGAACATGAACAGGCAGTTCTCAGCCAAAGAAATCAAAACTATTAATAAGCACAGGAAATAGTGCTCTACATCTCTTATAATCAGAGAGATGCAAATCAAAACAACTCTGAGGTATCACCTCACATCTAGCAGATTGGCTAACATGACAGCTATGGAAAATGAATGCTGGAGGGGATGTGGCAAAGTAGGGACATTAATTCATTGTTGGTGGAGTTGTGAATTGATCCAACCATTCTGGAGGGCAATTTGGAACTATGCCCAAAGGGCGATAAAAGACTGTCTGCCCTTTGATCCAGCCATGGCACTGCTGGGTTTGTACCCCAAAGAGATAAGGAAAAAGACTTGTACAAGAATATTCATAGCTGCGCTCTTTGTGGTGGCAAAAAATTGGAAAATGAGGGGATGCCCATCAATTGGGGAATGGCTGAGCAAATTGTGGTATATGTTGGTGATGGAATACTATTGTGCTCAAAGGAATAATAAAGTGGAGGAATTCCATGGAGACTGGAACAACCTCCAGGAAGTGATGCAGAGTGAAAGGAGCAGAACCAGGAAAACATTGTACACAGAGACTGATACACTGTGGTACAATCGAATATAATGGACTTCTCTATTAGCAGCAATGCAATGACCCAGGACAATTCTGAAGGACTTATGAGAAAGAACACTATCCACATCCAGAGGAAGAATTGTGGGAGTAGAAACACAGAAGAAAAACAACTGCTTGATTACATGGGTCAATGGGAATACGACTGGGGATATAGACTCTAAGGTATCACTCTAGTGCAAATATCAATAATATGGAAATAGGTCTTGATCAATGACACATGTAAAACCCAGAGGAATTGAGCATTGGCTATGGGAGGGAGGTGGGAGGAGGGGAAGGAAAGAACATGAATCATGTAACGATGGAAAATTTTTCTTAAATAAATTTTTTTTTAAATAGACCAAAAAATAAGCACATGAAAAAGTGTTGAGCCTACTGAAGCAGACAGAAGTAAAGGGACCTGCTCAGGGTCCCCCAGTGTCCAAGAACTGGATTGGAACTTGGCTCTTACTGATTCCCTCCACCATTCCATCCCAGTGCCTGGGTCAGTGTGTTCCATATATATATGGAACATATATTTATGGACATATATGGAACATTTATGGAACATATATGCTCCATATATATGGAACATATAATTATATTCCATATATATATATATATATGGAATATAATCGGGCATCTTCCCTGCTTCCCTAGCACCCCGCATTCTCAAAACCCCTTATTCTGGGGAAAGGGGTAAAGAAAGCTTTCATTCTGGAGGAGTATGGGGGAAATGCTGGAGCCCAGGGCTCGAAATCATTCACCGCACTGAGGGCTGGGACCTCAGACCTCTCCTAGGCCACCCCTGTCGTTTTTACAGGGGAAGCAACTGAGGAATATAGAGAGAAGTGGTCTTCTGAAGGCCACACAGTGGAGAAGTAGAACCCAAAAGAGCCCGCAGGATGTGGTGTCTGGAGACCCAGAATGCCTACCTATGATGCTAGCTGTGTGACCCTAGGCGAGTCATATAACCTGGGCTTCCGGTTCGCCCTCCGTAAAAGGAGTGAAGGCCGCTGACGTGCCTTCCAACCCTCACGAGTGTCTCCAGAGGAGCAGAAGGCAATTCCCGCTTCAGCCTACCTAGTGAGATTCACGTTTCCTCCAGACAAGGTGAGAACTCCAGGCAGTTAATAGCAAGACGAAGTTGGCAGAAGAAACGAAATGGGCGGGGAAGGGGGAATGGAGGAGGGGCGTGTCTCGGGTCTGGGTCCCTGGCTTGTTTGGTCTTTGCCCCAGCTTGGGCAGAGAGATGCGCAGAGAGACGGGAGAGGAGCATGATGGGATTTTAGGCAGGAAGATAACTGAAAGGAGGAGACGACCCCCCAATGGTCGACCTGAGAGCTGAACGGTGCCGCCTCCCCTGGAGTCCAGAAGAGACATCCAGAAAACGTCCCCGATCCTCGGGGGATGGGGGGCGGCAACTCACCAAATGGCACCACCTGGATGTCGTGTACATGCAGAGAGTTTAGAAGTCTAGGAGTTGAGGCTAAAGATCCCTTGTGGCGGCCCAAAGAACACCGTGTGTTGTGTGGAGAGACAGGAAGCTGAAGAATATATTCCGGGACGTCCATGGATGGAGACCCGGAAGTTTTCCCTCTGCTGGGGGCAGCCTGGGATACATTTCTGGGGGGGAGGGGTGGTGGTTAGAGGAGGGAACTCGGGCTGGGGGGTGAGGACATAGACTCCTAAGAGAGCAGAGCTTAAAGGGGCGTCACCGACCATCTAATCCAGCCCCCTTGTGGTGCACATAACGTAACCACATGGGTTCCAGAAGGGACCTGCAGAAGGGCACCGGGCTACCTGATAAAGAAAAATCCTTTTTACTCTTTGCTAAAGACTCTGGCAGAGGGTCCGTTTGGTTCCCCACATTCACAACTCCATGGATGCTTCACCCTCGGGAATTACTCATCTTCCTGTCTTTGGACTTCCAAGCTGGAAGGTCCACCATTACCATTCGTTTTGATAAGTTAAGCACCTCCCCCTCCTGGATCCCTGCCAAGATAGGAAGCCATGCTATAAGCTCTAAGTGAATGAGGTTATCAGATCCATTTTTTCTGACCCTATAGATGAGGGCAAAGAAACTCCCAGTCCTCCCAGAATGTTCTCGCTGCTCATCTCCAAGGCCTGGCTTGCTTGGCTTCAAGCAAGCCTCAGATGAAATCCCACCTTCCTAAAGAAGCCTTTCCGGTTCCCTCTCTTATTTTTATTTCATTATATTTATTATTTACTTACTACTTATTAATGTCTCTTTTAGTTTTCTCAGTAACCCTATATTCATCCCATAGAAATCTTACTGATACATAGCTTTTAGGGGTTGTGTCTCTCAGACAACAGTGAGCCCCTGGAGATCAGAGACTTTTTTTTTTTGTATACAACATATATCTATATATCTTTTTTTTTTTTTAAACCCTTACCTTCCGTCTTGGAGCCAATACTGCATATTGGCTCCAAGGCAGAAGAGTGGTAAAGGCTAGGCAATGGGGGTCAAGTGACTTGCCCAGGGTCACACAGCTGGGAAGTATCTGAGGTTAGATTTGAACCCAGTACCACCCATTTCTAGGCCTGGCTCTCCATCCCTAAGGTACCCAGCTGGCCCCTATCTCTATATATCTTAGTACAGAACTTGGCACACAGTAGGTGCTATTGACTGACCCATTTTGCCTTTCTCCTCATCAAAATGTCCCTTTTCTTTGTTGCCTCCTTTCTTCCAAGCCTGACCTCACAAATCCTCTTATTTTACCAAATAAGGAAACTGAAGCTCAGAGAAATGAGAACTTTTCCGAAGACATGTTGCTAATAAGTAGGGAGGACCTGAAATGGCATCCTGGCTGTCCACTTGTTAGCTATCTGCACTGGAACAAGTTGGGCCTTGGTTTCCCCTTCTGTAAAATGAGCAGGGGTCAGTTAGGTGACTCAATGGATTGAAAGCCAAGCCTAGAAACAGGAGGTGTGACCCTGGGCAAGTCACTTAACCCCCCACTGCCTATCCCTTACCACTTCCACCTTGGAATCAATGCACGGTATTGATTCCAAGACAGAAGGTAAGGGTTTGCAAATAAATGAGAAAGTTGGACAAGATGAATTCTAAGGGCATTCCCAGAGAATCACTCAATCACCGTCCCCATCTGAACCGTATGCTATTGACTCGAATACTCATGTTTGTTTCTTCTCACAAGTTTTTATTTCCATAGAAGCCTTTCTAGAGATAATGTCTTACCTAGAAAAGAAGCATTAATGATGGACATATCAGGCACTATGAGCAGCTAATGAGAAGATATCAATCAGACCCCAGTCCGCCCCATGGGCTGAGGCTGGTAACTGATCCTACTCCTACAGGCCTTTTAAACTGCATTCAGATAAACACTGTCTATAGACGTGTTTGTTTTCCTCAAATGATGGCTTCTCTAGGATAGAGAAGAGGAGGGAGGGAGACATCTGGGGATTTTAATGTAACCAACAAACAAATTAATTGAATTTTCCCCAAAAATGACATTCAATTTACAGAAAAGTTATGGAATGAGGAAGGTGATAGTCTGGCTACCTTTAGCCCTGGCCAGGCAAGGTCTGGAGGCTTACTTTTACTGCCAGACTCCCTTTAGCAGGAAGAATGTTAACAAAAGCAAGCATGCCGGAGGGCCACATGCACCATGAGGAAGTACCTGGAGATAATGCCTTGGGAAGATTGATCTGAAGGGACTGGAGCTATTTAGCCCCAGAAGGAGAAGGCTGTGGGGGGGGGGAGGGCAGGTTGTGGTCTGTCTTCAAGAGCTGGAAGAAGGGGCTGGCTGGCTGGGGCACGAGAAGAAGGATGGACCTTGCTCTATTTTTATACCGACCAGGAATCAAAAGAAACGTTACCATCTGCTCTGCTGCTGCACCCTAAGGATCATGGGACTTCTCTGACTTGAAGCTAAAGTCTTCTCTCTAGTTGTCTCCCCACAAGGACAGAAGCCCCTCCAGAGCAAGGACTGCCTTAGGGTTCACTCTGTATTCCCAGGGCTTGAACAACAAGCTGGCAAGATGGGAGTTTCAGTTTCCTTCCCCGTGTGAAAATGGGCCTCGAACCAGGGACTGGCTTTAGTTCCTGTCTGCCCAGCTCCTGGTCTCACTGGACACAAGCAATACATCCCTTGGCCTCAGCTGCTTCCTTGCAGGGGATCAAGGTATGGGGGAGCCCTGAGTCTTCCCAGCACCAGCCCTTATCCCCGGCTGTCATGCTCGGACTCCACAGGCCCTCTCCCTCCAGCTCATGAATGGACTTCTGGCAGGCCAGGGGGCCTGACTGTCTTCTTCAACACATTTCATAATACTTGACAGACCATGGGAACAGAAAGCCCCCTACTTCAGGAAGAAACGAAACTCTTCTGCCCCCAGTCCCAGGATCCTTGTGGCCTCCTCAATGCTGGAGCACTGAGGTCTTGCTCCATTGCCATGGAGGGGTTTCAGCAAGGAAACAGAGGAAAGGGCTCTGATTCATTTGGGGTTCCTTTTTCTCATACCTAAACCCTTATTGGGCCACGCAAATGTCTTCACCAGCACAATGCGTGACCCAGCCTTCCTTGGGGGCATCTTTTTTTTTTTTAACCCTTCTGTCTTAGAATCAATATGAAGTGTCCGTTTGAAGGAAGAAGAGCAATAAGGGCTAGAGAATTGGGGTTAAGTGACTTGCTCAGGGTCACACAGCTAGGAAGTGTCTAAGATGAGATTTGAACCCAGGACCTCCTGTCTCCAGGTCTGCCTCTCCAGTGGAGCATGCCCCCGGGGTCTCTTCAGGATAGGTGTGTGCACATCTATGTGGGGGATAGGAGGTTGGTGTTTGGGTTAAAGCACTACCGAGCATTAACAAAACTTTTCAAGTGGTAAAAAACCAAAATTATATGCTTTCCATTTAATAAGCACTGAATGAATGCTTTATTCATAATAAATGGAAGTTGTAGAGATACACAATTTGGAGCATCCAAAGTGGGGAAAAAGTTTCGATGAACACTACCCTCTAGTGGGTGCTTTGAAGGGCTTGGACCTTTGAGGCTTCCTTTGAGTGAGTGGATGGCTACTTGCTAGGGACTAGCTGAGGCTGGTGTAGGTGGGACTGGAGCCCCTCTAGACCCCTCTGGTTCCGAGATTCTGTCACAGAAACATTTTGGTGGGTTTTCTGGGTAAGAGGTCAACACGCATCTGCCTATGTTTTTACTGAGCTGAAACACTAAGAGAAGTCACACAGGAGCTTTTTAAATGGCTCCAGAAGAGGGCTGGAACTGGAAAATCAGAAAATCTCAGAGCTGAAAGGTACCTTTGAGACCCTCCAGTCCAATGACCTCATTTTACAGAGGAGACTGTGGCCCAGAGAGGGGATATAATTTTCCCAAAGTCACACAGCAAGTCAGAGGTCAAGTCAACACTAGAACCCAGAGCTTTTCCAACATCTTGGACATTCAGCTGTCCCAATCAAGGGGGAAGGGTGTCCCCTGTAAGGCAGAAAATGGTTCTGAGTCTAGTCATAGATAATCATCTTCACTGGAGGCAGAATCCAAGTCAGAGTCCAGGTTGTCCTCCTCAGAGACTGGAACCCGCTCCATCGGACTCTCCCCCATCGTCCCTGCCTGGAGAGCGAAGGTCTTTCCCCAGCTACAGGGATAGCCCACGGGCCTCAGCTGGCGGCTGATGAGGGCCACAGCCAGGTGCCCGCGGCATCTCTCCATTCATCTGCCGGCCCTGGAGCCCCTCTGTCTGCTCATGGTGGTGAGCATTTGGCTGATGTAGGAGGTCAGGAGGTCATCCATCTTGTAGCCCTAGACAAGAAAGGGAGGGCAGAGAAACAAAGACAAGGATGTCGATTCCACAAGGGCATCATCCTGCACCTCCATCACCAACACCCATGCTCTGGTTTTTTGGTGGTCAGATATTAACCAGAGACACAGAGAGGTTAAACCAGGTCTGTGGGCACTTCCCCTTGGAGTTTCCAAATTCTTGGTTTAATGCTTAGAAGTCATCAATTCATTTAGTCAGGGCTCGAGAGACCTGCAAGGTTTTCTAGTCTAACCCTTTCATTTGACAGAAGGGGAAACTGAGGCTTGGGTCAGTAAGTAACCTGAGAACGTAAGCTCCTTGAGGCCAGGGACTTTTCCCAGAGCCAGGACCAGGATCTAAGGCTCCAGACCCTTGGTCTGGTACCCTCTACTCTATGCTCTGTCTTCTGTCTCATTGAAAAACCTTAGTGCCTCTCTGCCTGGAATGATGGGCCAGGATGCCCTGGGATGGGATGGCAGAGATCTCTGTGGATTGTGATGTCAACTGCAGAAGGTGACCTGCAGGCACCCAATTTCTACTTTTCTTAGTACTGAGATGCTGGAGTAGGAGTTCTCCGCCTGGGTCCTGGCTATCCCAGGAAGCCTATGAATCATGTTTTCAAATGCAAAAATAAAATCCATAACATTACCAAGTAAGCCAATTAGAGTAAAACAGAGCTATCAAAATTTCAAAAAAATAACAAACCACATTTATGGACATCAGGTTAAGAGCCCCCAGTCTGAATGTCTTTGCTTTATGCAATGGACCTAAGGAGCCAACTGCAGGCTCAGTCTCCATATCAAATAGCTGCACAAAGAGAATCTGTTCTACACCAGACTGAGCCCTGCCCTTACACACTCCAGACATCATCCAAACTGAGAGATCTCCCTTTGGAGAGCCTGGGTGGGCATGAACCCCAGGCTCAGCCTTTACCCCTATTCCATACCCCATCTTCAAGCTGAGCCCTGACCTGGTCTCAGACTGAGCTCTACCCCCTGACCCCAGGAGTCTTGACCCCATCTGCAGTTAGAGGATGACTTTCCCTGAACTCTGGTCTGAGCCCTGCTCCTGGCCCCAATCTGAGTCCTGACCCTGACCCAGGACTGCTCCCTTTCCCTGGCCCCAGGCTAGGCTCAGTCCTTAGACAGCCTATCATTAACCCCATCCTAGTCTTAAATTTAACTCCAGTCTGAGGCCTGGCTCTGACCCTTGTCAAATCTCTACCCTTGGAACTAGTTTGAGCCCAGTCTTTTATCCCCAGACCCTGACCCCCAGAATGAACCTAGCCCTTAGCCTGGACCCCAAACCCTGTCTAAACTCTGCCTCTGGCCCTTTGACTCCTAATAATTCCATTATTGTTTCACAGCTGACGAAACACTTTTCTTACAACCATCTTATGAAGTGGTGGTTCATATATTATCCCCATTTTTAAAATGCGGAAACAGTGCCACAGAGAGATGATGTGAGTTGCCCTGTATCATATAGTTAGCAAATATCAAATGTTTGACAATTAAATTTGAACCAAATCTTCTTAATCCAATTCTTTTTCTTTCCTCTCTCCCTCTCTCTTTCTCTCTCTTTTTGTCTCTCTGTCTCTTCCTTCCTTCCTTCCTTCCTTCCTTCCTTCCTTCCTTCCTTCCTTCCTTCCTTCCGCCCTGCCTTCCTTCCTTCCTTCCTTCCTTCCTTCCTTCCTTCCTTCCTTCCTTCCTGCCTTCCTTCCTTCCTTCCTTCCTGCCTTCCTTCCTGCCTTCCTTCCTGCCTTCCGCCCTGCCTTCCTTCCTTCCTTCCTTCCTTCCTTCCTTCCTTCCTTCCTTCCTTCCTTCCTTCCTTCTTTCCTTCCTTCCTTCCTTCCTTCCTTCCTTCCTGTTTTAAGATAGAACAGCAGTAAGAGCTAGGTAACTGGGGCTAAGTGACTTTCTCATGGTCACACCACTAAGAAGTGTCTAAGGTCTCATTTGAACCCAAGACCTTTTATCTCCAGCCCTGGCTCTCTCTCCACTGAGACAGCCACCTAGCTGTCCCCCATGCTCTTTCTACTACATCAGGCCACCTTAGCCACAAAATGAACCCTTAACCTTAGGCTAAGCATATCACAAACATGAGATAATTTTTGTCTTTCTTTGTATCTCCAGAGCTACTTAATACAGTCCCTGGCACATAGTAGGTGCTTAATAAATATTTAATTTGCATAATGGTAGTAGGTGCTTAATAAATGTTTACTGATAGATATGGGCTGTTGGTCACTTAGGGGCCTCTGGACCTAGAGAGTATGGATGACTTAGTCCCAAACCATCCCTACTATGAGAGTCATAATGGCAGTGCTAACATTTGACAGAGAGGGAAACAGAGGCCCCAACTGGTTAATTGCCTTGCCCAGTGGTAGAGCTGGGATTTGAACCCTATTGAGAAGCCAGGCCCTTGGCCCATTGGTTAGTGAGTGGTGTTCTTACCAGGGAAGTTTCACAGAGTAACTTGCTCCCTCGCACCAGGTTCCCAATAGTGATATGGAAGTAGGTGTTCCCGCTGCTCCAGTTGGAGATCTTGGTGAAGGGGTGTGTGGTGAGGATATCCTGAAAAAGCAGAGCAGCCTTGTGAGAGGCACCGACAGTCCCAGGGCCTCTCCCCACCATCTTTCTTGGCTACATCCTGTTGACTCCTCCATCTTGGCACCACCTCCCACAGTATGCTGAGCATTAAAGAATCTCAAGGATGGTTTAGTGAAATGCCCTCATTTTACAGAGGAGGGGAAGCAGCAGTGTGGCAGGGGGAAGTTGGCATTGCCTTCAGGGTCCCGGGCCCTGGGCCAAGGTCCTGGCTCTGCTTCCTCATCTGTAACATGAGTGGGTCTGACTAGATGATTTGGGAAGGCTCATCCACATCTACATCTGTGGCATGGGGAGCTGAGGACCAGAGACAAAGAGCTCAGACAGGCACAGAAAAGGGAAGTGACTTGCCCAGGTCATATAGCCAACTAGTGAGAAAGTCAGGACTGGCACCCAGGTCTTCTGCCTCCTAAGGCAGGCAGTATGGTCTCTAGCTCAGCCTGAGGCATTCTTTTGTGACAAAATGATGAACACTACTCCCTGGTACCCAACTTCCCTCCAGCCTTTCTTCTCCCTTGACACCCTTCTCACCTTGGTCCGTGGATCAATGAGGCTGACTCCATATTTGTTGATAGCGATTAAGAGAATCTCAGGGAAGTTTGGCTCCGTTGTTTGCTGGCAAAGAGAAGACACAAAGCAGTCAGATTCCCAGCTCTTCTTGTGAGGGGCCCCCATACCAGGAAAACCAAAGAAAATGAAATTGCTGAGAAGCAAGAAGTCAGCCCATTCACTATCGCAGGAAAGTGAGCATAACTTTTCTCATTAAGATCCATGGCTTTGCCTCGATTTAAGACATGTTCTGTCCCTTTCTTCACTTAGTCACAAATGTGTAACCTCTTTTAGGTACTTTTTTGCAGTTTTTCTGCCTTCTTAGGCTTTTTATTTTTCATTTCTTGATATTTCTAAAGTTTCTATTCTCAACCCTTTTCAGTTTCCATTGACACTCTTGTTTATTCCTATAGGTCAAGGGTTAGAACCTTAGTGTAAATGACTCCACACTATTTTTTCTAGCTCTTAGCTCATGCTGTCCCCAGGAATCCTGCTGGCTTGGAGCAGCATGGGCTCATCTTTCTTCCCCCTGAGCTCTGGCACCTAATTGTTTGAACCATACAATCTAACTGCCTGATTAGTCCCTCTGCAGGCACACAGCCCAGCCACATATGCAATGAAAACTCTTTGAAAAGAAAAATATATGTGGCTCTACAAGAAAATCCTTCTGTGATTTCCCCAATGGGAATCCTACCTCGCAACTCCTCTATGCCCCAGGAGACTCCTTCCAGAAGCAGCTGTGGTCCCTAATGTCCATCCCCTGGTGGCCAGCCCTCTGGGGATGCCTCTCTAAACTTAGCCGTAGAGGACAACCGTACATACATTGAATAAACAAAGCTGGCCTCTAAGTCAGGAAGGCCTGCTTCTGATGATACTGCATGTGTGACATTGGTCCAGTCATTGAACAGTGGTCCTTATCACTTATAAACCTACATGGTAACCTGCTTTGGAAGAAGGAGTTTCAAGGGCAGCTCAGTGGTTCAGTGGACTGAGAGCCAAGCATAGAGGTGGGAGGTCCTGGGTTCAAATTTGGCTTCAGATACTTCCTACCTATGTGACTCACTTAAACCCAGTTGCCTAGCCCTTACTGCTCATCTGCTTCGGAACCGACCCATAGTATGAATTCTAAGACAGAACATGAGGGTTAAAAAAGAGAGAGGGAGTTTCCTTACCTGGAGATTCTTTTGGCAATGAAATAAAAGGTGTAGTTAAAAAAAAACCCAGTGTAAAAAATGTTTAAAATATGTATTTTTAAAATATACTTCAGGAAAGTATATTAAAATATGCTTTTAAAAATACACTTTAGAATAAGAAATCACCCAAGCTAAAGGCTGATGGGCTGCCCACAAAGCTCACTCCTGCACGTAATAAATATTTTATTTACGAGGAGAGGCAAGAGGCTCCAGGCTGCTTCCCCCAAGTTAACTCTAACCTTACAATCCAGAACTGAAGGGCTACCTATAGTTCAGTTGTGTTAGTCATGGCTAACTTCCTGATCCCATTTGGGATTTTCTCAGCAAAGATATCTGAGTGGGTCGCCATTTTCTTCTCCAGCTCATTTTACAGATGAGGAAACTGAGGCAAACAAGGTTAAGTGTCTTGCCCAAGGTCATACTACTGGTCAGTGTCTGAGGCCAGATTTGAACTCAGGTCTTCCCAACTCCAAGCCTCATGCTCTATTCACTGCACCACCTAGAAGTCACTTTCAAATTTTCTGTCTACATCATCAGGGCATTGCTTTGTTAGAGCAAAGACTAAAATGACAACCAAATTAGAAGAATAAAAATGAGAACATATGGCATGTAATTAAACATGACCTTATTTAAATAAGCTGTAGCCAGCAGCAGCTGACAACTCAGTGGAGAAAATAGCTCAGCAGGTAACAGCAGAAGTCTGCTGTTCATGTCATCTAATGTCATCTCTCAGGCTGTAATTAGTACCAACTCTTCCCAGCTGCCATCACACATTGCTACATTTTCTTCATCCTTAAAAATCCTTCCCTTGAGGGGGCATCTGGGCAGCTGGGTCACTCAGTGGATTGAGAGCCAGGTCTAGAAACGGGAGGTCCTGGGTTCAAATATGACCTCAGACACTTCCCAGCCGTGTGACCCTGGGCAAGTCACTTGAGCCCCATTGCCTAGCCCTTACCTTTCTTCTGCCTACACAGTATCAATTCCAAGATAGAAGGTAAGGGTTTAAAAAAAATAACCTTCCCATGACCCTAGCATTCATAAAAGGCTAGATGTAGTTCAAATCTGACTGGGTGACCCTGGACAAATCATGTAACCAATGCCTGCCTCAGTGTCCTCAACTATAAAATATTGATACTAGCATGTGCCTCCCAAGGTTTTGGTGAGGGTCAAATGAGGTAATATTTGCAAAGAACTTAGCACATAGTAGCACTCTATCTATACAGATGACTATTTCCTTCCTCCTTTCCTAATTCAAACTCCTATAAAAAGTCCCCACTCATTTCTCGGCAGCTTACAATGGGACTTCTGGCGTCACCACTCAGTTGAATCTGCTCTCTCCAGGTCAAGTGCTCAACTGTTAAATCCAATGATCTTCTCGGCCTCCCTCTTCTTGACCTCTCTACAGGCTCTGACACTTCATTCCCGTCCAGCCTCCTCTCTAGACTCTCTCTACCACACCATCGAAGCCTCCTCACCCTGGACTTCTCACCATTGAACTACATCTGCCCCATGGCTCCTTCCTCTCACTGGCTGGTTTCTGCCCAAACCTCCCTTTTAAGGAAAGCATTCAGACCAGCCACGTCATCCTTCCTAGCCAGAGTCTGCTTCTGCCTTTCTGGACATCCTCTGCCATGTCCTCTGGCAGGTACCTTCTCCCTCCCTCCCTCCTTCCCTTCCTTTTCCCTCTTTTGACTGTAAGCTCCTTGGGAACAAGGACTGTGTTTCTTACTTTTGTATGTTCTTTTCCCAAGGATAAGAGCAACGCCTGGTACAAAGTAAGGATGTTATAAATCCTGGCTAATGGGATTTAGCATTTCTTTGGGGGATTTTGTGATACTCTTCTATATCCTGGTTCTCTTCTTTCCTGTCTGAACTAGACGTTCCTCAGCATCTTTTCCTGGCTACCCCATAATGGCAGGCGCCTCCCAAGGCTCTTCTTGCTCCATCCTCATCCGTTCTGTGTCCAAGTTTCATTTCTTATGTAGATGACTCCTCAGTTCCTATACCCAGTTTCAGTTTCTTCTGACCACTAACCCTGTAATTGTTTCCTTGATGTGTCACAGGAATCTCAAACTCAACATGTCTAAAATAGAGCTCATTTTATCACTTAAACTTAAGATCTCGACATTTTCTATTTCTGCTGAAGGCATCTCTCGTTATGTAGGCATCCAGATTCATAATCTTGGAGGAATCTTTGACTTTTATAGCTCCTTCAATCCTCATTATCCCTATATCTAATTAGTTGTGAAATCTTATTTGTAAACCACAATTTCTCTCAATTCATTCAAATCATATGACCACAAACTTAATTTAGTTACCCATTATTTCTCCTTTCTTTTAAATTACTATTTTCTTTCTTAGTAACAACTCTAAGACAGAAGGGCAAGGGCTAAGCAAACAGGGTTAAGTGACTTTCCTAGGGTCATATACCTAGAAAGTATCCAAGACCAGATTTGAAACCACATCCTCACAACTCTAAGCCTGCAACTCTATCCACTGAACCACCTAGCTGCTCCAGTACTATTTCTTTTAAAATAATTCTTTTTTTAAAAACATTATTCTATTTAGTCATTTCCAAACATTAATCACTGGAAACAAAGATCATTCTCTTTTCCTCCCCCCCACCCCCTACCCACCACCTCTCCCATAGCCGATGCACGACTCCACTGGGTATCTCATGGTTTCTTGGTTCGAACCCATTTCCATGCTGTTGGTATTTGCACTAGAGTGCTCAATCTCCTCAGTCGTATCCCCTTCCCCCCTGTAGTCAAGCAGTTGCTTTTCATCGGTGTTTTTACTCCCATAGTTTATCCTCTGCTTGTGGATAGTGTCTTTTAGATCCCTGCAGATTGTTCAGGGACATTGCACTGACACTGATGGAGAAGTCCATTACCTTCGATTATACCACAGTGTATCAGTCTCTGTGTACAGTGTTTTCCTGGTTCTGCTCCTTTCGCTCTGCATTACTTCGTGGAGGTTGTTCCAGTCTCCATGGAATTCCTCCACTTTATTATTCCTTTTAGCACAGTAGTATTCCATCACCAACATATACCACAATTTGTTCAGTCATTCCCCAATTGAAGGGCATCCCCTCATTTTCCAATTTTTGGCCACCACAAAGAGTGCAGCTATGAATATTCTTGTACAAGTCTTTTTCCTTATTATCGATTTGGGGTACAAACCCAGCAGTGCTATGGCTGGATCAAAGGGCAGACAGTCTTTTATTGTCATAGTTCCAAATTGCCCTCCAGAATGGTTGGATCATTTCACAACTCCACCAGCAATGAATTAATGTCCCTACTTTGCCACATCCCCTCCAGCATTCATTACTTTCCTTTACTGTCATGTTAGCCAATCTGCTAGGTGTGAGGTGATATCTCAGGATTGTTTTGATTTGCATCTCTCTGATTATAAGAGATGTAGAGCACTTTTTCGTGTGCTTATTAATCGTTTTGATTTCTTTGATTGAGAACTGCCTGTTCATGTCCCTTGCCCATTTATCAATTGGAGAATGGCTTGATTTTTTGTACAATTGATGTAGCTCTTTGTAAATTTGAGTAATTAAACCTTTGTCAGAGGTTTTTATGAAGATTGTTTCCCAATTTGTTGCTTCCCTTCTGATTTCAGTTACATTGGTTTTGTTTGTACAAAAGCTTTTTAATTTGATGTATTCCAGATTATTTATTTTGCATTTTGTTACTCTTTCTAATTCTTGCTTGGTTTTAAAGCCTCTCCCTTCCCAAAGGTCTGACATGTATACTATTCTGTGTTCACCTAATTTTCTTATAGTTTCCTTCTTTATGCTCAAGTCATTCAACCCATTTTGAATTTATCTTGGTGTAGTGTGAGGTGTTGATCTAAACCTAATCTTTCCCACACTGTCCTCCAATTTTCCCAGCAGTTTTTATGAAATAGTGGATTTTTGTCCCAAAAGCTGGGATCTTTGGGTTTGTCATATACTGTCTTGCTGAGGTCACTTACCCCAAGTCTATTCCACTGATCCTCCTTTCTGTCTCTTAGCCAGTACCAAATTGTTTTGATGACCGCTGCTTTATAATATAGTCTAATATCTGGGACTGCAAGGCCCCCTTCCTTTGTATTTTTTTTCATTATTTCCCTGGATATCCTTGAACCTTTCTTCTTCCAAATGAACTTTGTTATGGTTTTTTCTAGATCAGTAAAAAAAATTTTTGGAAGTTCCATGCGTATGGCACTAAATAGATAGATAAGTTTGGGTAGGATGGTCATTTTTATTATATTGGCTCGTCCTACTCATGAGCAGTTAATGTTTTTCCAATTGTTCAAGGCTAGGTTTAGTTGTATGGAGAGTGTTTTGTAGTTGTGTTCATAAAGTTCCTGTGTTTGTCTTGGGAGATAGATTCCTAAGTATTTTATTTTGTCTAAGGTAATTTTGAATTTAAAATAATTCTTAATGACATTTTTGTTCTTACAGCACCTATATTTCCCACCATATTCCCACCATATGATTTCCCAGAGTCATTCCTTATATTAAATTAAATTATATATAAATATATATATAAATAAATTATATAAATTATAAATATATTATATTAAATAATAAAGAGAAAGAGAAAAAAAGTTCTTCAAAATTAATGAACATGTTGAAAAACTCTTATGTTATATACAATATCCCATAGCTATGGCTCTCCTATTTCTGGGGGAAAAAAAGGTGTTTTCTTCTATTTCTTCTTTGGGACCTAGTTTGGTCCTTAAAACATTAATCTTCAACTGTTTTTGATGGTTGTTTTTTTACACTTATATTGTTGAAGTTATTGATTTTGTAGGTACTGTTTTCCTGGTTGTGCTTATTTCATTTGCATCTGTTCATACACATCTTCCCAGGTTTCTCTATATTCATAATGTGCACAGTAATGCTCCACTGCATTCATGTACCACTATTTGGTTAGCCATCTCCATATCCCTATGCATCTACTTTGTTCCCAGTTCTTCGCTACCACAAAAAGTACGATTATATATATTCTGGTACATCTGGGGCCTTTCCTTTTGTTATTGACCACTTTGGAATCCAACAGTGGAATCACTAGGTTAGTGGGTATAGACATTTTTGCCACTTTCTTTGAACAATTCCAATTTTTTCAGAATTTTTTTTCTTTTTAAATAGTTCATAGCTTCATCAATGATATATTTTTTGCCAAGAACCTTTAGTGGCTCCCTATTGCTTCTAGCATAAAATAGAAACCTCTCTGTTCCCATCACTACATGGCTCTAGCCTACCTTTCCAGGATGACTGAATCTCACTACCTTTACTCTATGTTTGAACCATAAAACTAGAAATCTATTTACTGTTCCTTCAACTCTGCATTTTGTTTCTTGTATTCCTCCCTTGCCTCCACCTCTTAGATACTCTAACTTCATCCAAGGCTCCTTTTATGTGCCACTTCCAATGAGAAGCCTTCTGAATCATAATCATAATCACAATAACAGGTAGCATCTTATATAGAGCTTTATAGTTTGCAAAATTCTACATGTGTTATCTCATTTGATTCCCCTATCCCCTTCTTGTTAGGGCTCTCTCTCCCCTCAAAATATCACATACAGAACATATTTACCTGTTTATATGTTATGCTCCTTTGGTAGAATGTAAGCTCCTTGAGGGAAGGACCTATTCTATGCTTTTTCTTTTAGTTCCTAGCACCAAGTATGGCACATTGCTCATAGTGGACACAATAAATACTTCTTTGTTGGACTGAATTGGATTGGCAACTCAGAGTTTCTCAGCAATGGATTGGAGGTAGGAGTGGGGAGGGACACAAAACTTGGTTCACTGGTTCTCCCTCCATCTTTTCTGTCATCTGAACCTTCATTGTGCATGGACACCTTATTGATTTCTTTCTGATTTCCCCATTCCATTCCTAACCCAGGCTGTTCCAAATCTGAAGATTATAGAATCATAGCATCTAGATTCTAGAGTTATTGGACCTTTGAAGCCAAGTGGTCCAACACTCTCATTGTGTGCATGAAACAACTCAGAATTCAGAGAAGCTAAATGACTTGCCTGATGAACAATGAGCATCTTAGACAGGATTTGAACCCATGCCCTCAGACTCAGAGCCAATATTCTGCATTATATCATACTGAATTCCCTTCCTTCCTTTGAACATAACCTATGTGTCCACTCCTTTGGGTTTCATAAGATGACCCCTCCTTCTACTTTACTGAGAAGATGGAAGCCACACATCCTGAGCTCTTTCATCCCTCCTTTTCCACCTCAAAACCTCTGTGTTCTCTCATCTTCTCCTTACTCCAATTTCAGGGATGAGGTAGTCAGGAGGCAGAATATATATAGAACACTGGGCTTGGATCAAGAAAACCTGAGTTCAAATTTAGGTCAGATGCTGACTAGCTCTGTGACCCCAGACAAGTTGCTTAACTCTCTTTGCCTCAGTTTCTCTTCTGTAAAATGAGCTGGAGAAGGAAATAACAAACCAGTCCAGTATCTTTGTCAAGAAAACCCCCAAATGGAGTCACAAAGATTCAGACATGACTGAAAAACAACAGAACACACCTACACTGCCTCAGTTTCTTCATTTGTAAAATGGGGATGATAATAGCACCTAACTCCTAGGGTTGTTGTGAGGATCAGGTGATGTAATATTTGTAAAGAGCTTAGCACAATGCCTGGCATACAGTAGGCATTTAATAAATGCTTATTTCCTTCTTTCTAACCTTAATCTCTCTACTTTTTAAAAAAGTTGTATTAATGGCTCATTATTTTGTCATCATGTTTATTACCTATTATTTACATCATATTTATTATCATATTTATACTCCCAGAAGCCTTCTTAGTAACAATAACAACAAAAAGTAAGTGAAACCAACACAGAAGCTATGCCTATGTCTATGACATTCTGTGACCACAGATTCTCATCTCTTTCTACCAAGAGGAAGTTTTCTATCCTCTTTCCTCTGGGATGGAAATTGCACATTATGCTTGAATTTAGTTCATCCATCCTTTAGTTTGTTTTTTTTTTACATTATTGTAAAACAATCATGTATATTGTTTCCCTTAATTCATTTGTCTGGGAACCAGTTCCCATCTCATCCTATTGCCTTCTTTTTTTTAAACCTTTACCTTTTGTCTTAGAATTAATATCATGTATTGGTTCCAAGGCAGAAGAGTGGTAAGGACTAGGCAATGGGGATTAAATGACTTGCCCAGAGTCACATAGCTAGTAATGATCTGAAGCTAAATTTGAACCCAAGACCTCCCATCTCCAGGGCTAGCTCTCAATCTATGGAGTCACCTTGCTGCCTTCATCCTATCTACTTCTAAACAAGACCTGCTCCCCTTCCCCCTCCCCGCCTCCCTCCAAGCCCTCTGAAGATCAGTTAATAGAAAAAGTGCATACCTTCACTTCAAAGAAAGCTGACCCAAATGTTGGCCACTTAAATATTAGCTTCAGAAAGGCCAGCTTTGCTTCTTCCTTGCTCTTCCCCGCATGCTTGTTGAAATAGGCCACAATGGACTATGGGAAGAAACAGATTATATCAGTGGGAAGGGCAGCAATAGCACCAACATTTAAAATATTACATCTAGATTATGAAGGTATTTGAATTTCCATTTTCCAAAGCACTAGACATCCTTTTGCTTTATATTATCTGCAGATGGGATAAACCTTTCTATTTATAATATAATAAAAATATTTTCCATCCCAGGACCAAGGATAGCTGATCCCTGGGATCTTCCACTAGAGATCTTTCTTTAGGTTGATCAAAAAGTAAACCTATTTTTTTTATCTAAAAGCCAGTTAGTTTCAAAACTACTCACCTGTACCATTATCCAATCCATATTTCTCCATCTTTAAATCACAAAATCTCAGAGATGGAACCTCCATGAAAATATAATGATAAATCTTATTAGATGCTTTGCTGAAGTCCAAGTACAGCATGTCTTTGGTATTCCCTCAATCAACCAGTTTCATAAACATCAATACTTTGATGAATGAATACAATGAAATGATTACTCATTTCATTGGTATGGGTATTTCCTTCATTGATATAGATCACAAATTTTTCATGTCTTAACTGATGATCTTTATGAGTTGCCTTAGGAAGTACCTAAGAAAATGCATCATCTGCTGGCCAAAATTCTAGCCCAGAACCCATTATGGCACCTTGCAAATAATGGGTTCTTAGTAAATATATTTTCAATCAAATTGAATTGATGAGATCAGTCTAGTGAACTTGTAAAAAAAAATAAGGTTAATTGGGATGACCTTTCCTGTCACTTTGATGAACATAGGTTCTTTTTTTAATGCTTTTTATTATTTTTTTATATATAATATAATATAATATAATAAAAAATAATAATTTTTTATTATTAATGCTTTTAAATTCTCACAAACCAGCCCTTTAATAATACATTTTAGCATTTTGCCAGAAATTAGAATCAAGCTTGTCATTCTATAATTTGAGAAATTTACCTCCTTCTCCAATTTGAAAATTAGAATGATTTGTTTGTTCTCTCCTTTTTGTCAACAACCTTTAACCCCATTAGTCACCTCCCATTCTCAACCTCAGCCAATCAACAAACATGGATTATCTAATACATGTAAGACACTGTGGAATGACAGAAGATGGGTTCCTGGGAATCCATCATTCCTAGGAACGACTCTACATACCCTTTTCCAGTCGTCTGGTGAGATCTGCCGGATAAGGTCCTGTGGCACCAGCTCACGCAGCATCTTGGGAATGCTTGGGAAATAGGATTTGTCATCTTCAAACTTGACCCTGTAGATCAGGGCTCCCAGCTGAAGGACTTCTTCCCGGGTAGACTTATGGTAACCACGAAGATATTTGGGTAATTCCTGCAAGAGACAGAAGAATGAAGATGAGGAGAAAACCTGCTCCTTTCTTCAAGAATTTTGAATGGCTTCCTAATGCCAACAAGGTCAAGTATTATCTTTCCTATCAGGATTCAAGTCCTTCCATGATGTGGTACAAAGCTAAATTTCTTTTTTTCTTAAAATTATGATTTATTGATGTCTTTGTCTTTATATGATAGTTACCTCAACCAGTCCCCTGCCATTTAACCAATAAAATACAACACAATAATAATATCTGTCAACATATAAAACAATATTCTATCCTAGTAATCCTCTCTTCTCACTTCCCACTTAGCATAAGCTATGGAAGGAAACAAGGTCTCTAGGATCCACATTGGTTTTTCAGTTACTCAGGGTCTGACTTCCTTCTAAAGATGGGTTCATTTACCATGATTCTGCTTATTTCCTTCATCAGTTGATACAAATCTTCCCATGCCTCTCTAAATTCTTCATAATCATCATTTCTGCACAATTATATTCCATTACCTCCATATGCTAGAGTTGGGGATTTTTTTAGCCATTTGTTTCCAGTTCTTTGCAATCATGAAAAATGTTACTATGAATATTTGGTATATGTGGGGTTCTTACTGGGCCTCCAGTAAAGTATACATTTAGCAGCAGGATTTTTGGACAACTGAATCATTTTGCATTGATCAAACTAATCTAGAATGACAGGATTAGCTCACAGAGTATTAGTGCATCCTTCTTCCCACAACCCTTCCATATGGTTCCCAGTTTTATACAACTTTGACAGCTTTGGAGGATGCTATTACAGTGATTGGGAGTATGTTTTTGTCAGGTCATTTATATAATTTGCAATTCTTCTTTTGAAAATTGTTGAGGCAGCATGATGTGAGAGTAAGCTGAACCTGGAGTCAGAAAGACCCGGGTTTAAGTCCTGATATCTACTGGTCTTGTGTGACCCTGGGAAAGTCATTTACATGTCATTACTCCAGCAAACTACTGCTCTCATGTGTAACTCACAACTCACCTTGACACAGCTGATTATAGCCAGACTGGTCTGCCTGGTGCTTTTAAAACATAGCCAGTACTATCCCATCTCCCTGCTTCTCTTCAAACTGTTCCCTAAGCCTAGATGCATTGTGGTACAGTGTACAAAGAGCTGTACACTGAATGGGAAGCTGTATATGGTGGAAGTGATATGACCCTCTTGGACCAGAGAGCTGTCCTGGCATCAAGAATTATTATTATCATTAAATTCAAGTTTGAGAGAAGAGAAAGCCATTTGGGAACTTGATTGAAGTCAGCATGGCATTAAGATGAAAACATTAATATGCTTTTCTTTTCTGGAAATTACTATGGAAGTCACAAGGCATTCTGTGTTGTTTAAAAAAAATTATTCAGCCAGATAGAGAAGTACAGTAGGAGCGTCTTCAGCATCTGGAAAGCAAAACTAATTGAAGAAGTATGGCGGGGCCAGGTGGGGTGGGGAGAATTGGGGAAGGGCAGGCTTAAATTGGGCCAGCCCTTCATATCAATGAATAAACTTTTATTAAATGCCTACTGTCAGGCACTGTGCTAAGCCTCCCTAGAGGTGCCATCAGAAGCTGTTGGACCTCAGAATTTCCCTAAGTTTAGGAAGAAAGAAAAGCTGCTCCTTCCTTTCTAGCAGCACCAATCAATCCAGGCAGTGGCCCATGCTCACCTGATAATAGTGGAAAATAGAGTCTGCCATAGGATCCTTTCCAGGCACCGTATTGGTCCATAGCTTCTTCATGAAGAACACTTGGTAGGTAAGAGAAGGCACAATCCCTGCAAAGAGAGCCCTGTTGTCAGCTTGGGCAAGCCTGGAAATGAAAGCCATGGGCTTGGAAAGTCACTGGGTACTGTCAGCCTTGGTTCCTACTGCTGTCTGCTCTCAACCAATTCATCTTTTATTAAGTGCTTGCTATGTTCCAATCCCTACCTGCAAAAGACTTATGGCCTAATGCCGGAGACAACAAGTACCTGTATAAATATATACAGCATACATATAACGTGAGTGAGCACAAATATATAGAAAACAATTAAATATGAAGTAAGTTGGGAGGTAGGGCACCAGCTATTGGGAGTCTCAGAAAAGGCTTGATTTAGGAGACGGTGCTAGAGATGCAGCTTAAAAGAAAAGGCTGGCTCTGTGAAGCAGAGGGAAGGAAGGTGTGCATTCCAGGCATAGGGGATGGATAGATTGGAATGGGGGAACTTTGGGGCAAAGAGACCAATTAAGAGGTGATTCTAATAATCTGGGAGGTGGTGAGACCCTAGAGTATCCTTGTCCCTATCCCCTGTACCTGGTGAGTCCCTCCATATTTATCTTTTAAATCCTACTCAAATACTACCTTTTATAGGAAGCCTTCCCTGACTTCCCTAACTGCTAAGAATCCTCCCCCCTAGAATTTCAAGTAGCACTTTTTCTTCATCTCTCTAATCAGGTAATATTGGATGTTACACTATATGTTTATGTGTTTTATTCCCTATTAGAATATGAGCTACATTAAGTAAGGGGCTGTGCCTTAGCTAAGCTTTGTATGGATTATATATATAATGTAGTTATCTTGGACAATACAAATATAATATTGTATATTATATACTAGATATGACATATCTTTTCCTAGGAAATACATGTATAATATTATATATAATATCTATACTCACAGTATTATATGAATATATTTAGCCATCTATATTCATGTCTCTATGTATAGATATAATCTCTGTGTATATATGTAGCTGTGTGTATGTATGTATATCAATCAGGATGGACAATGACCTGGGGCCAGAATTGAGCAAGAGGAGGGCAGTCAGTTGAATTGCATTTGGAAAACTGGGCTGCACTTTCAATGATTTCCACCTATTCACTGATGCAGAACCTGATTGGTTTACCACCAAAAGTCTTCCACTGATAATAACTACAATAATGATAACTGGCATTTATATAGCCCCTTAAGGTCTGCAAAGCACTGTTATATGACATCTCATGAAGAATCTAATTTGCCAATGGCCCAACAAAGAATGGAGAGAAACATGGTGATTCTAAATAGGGTATAGTAAAATGCCAGTGAAGTGTTATGGTCAAGAAATGATGCAAAAATCTATGATCTAGGAGGGATAGCTAGAGGTCTCAGTGGATTGAGAGCCAGACCTAGAGATAGGAGAACCTATGTTCAAATCTGGCTTCAGACACTTCCTAGTTGTGTGACCCTGGGCAAGTCACTTAATCCCAATTGTCTAGTCCTTACTGTTCTTCTGCCTTGGAACTAATACTTAGTATCAATTCTAAAAGAGAAGAAAAGGGTTTAAGGAAGAAACAAAAATCTAACA
The DNA here is from genome assembly GCF_027887165.1 of Monodelphis domestica. Lineage (NCBI taxonomy): Eukaryota > Metazoa > Chordata > Mammalia > Didelphimorphia > Didelphidae > Monodelphis > Monodelphis domestica. The sequence continues at coordinate 340,524,784 of NC_077230.1, forward strand.
TCCGGGAAATGTAAGATCAAAGAGGGAGATAGGCCAATCATGTAGTGAAAGCAAAGGGATAATAGAAGCCTAATCTAGCCTGACAGTCAGCCTAACCTGATGGTCACCCTGTTACCCAGTAGCTTTAGAAGGGCCTTCAACACATTTTCTGCCTGGGGACTATTTATGAGAATATTGGGATAGATGGGATGAGAAGGCATGAATGGATGGTGATCTCTACCCATGAAAGTATACCCACAATAATGATTTCATTGTATAGGAATATTATGGGGAACTTTTGAATGTTCTTAGTTCATTTCAAAACCCATTTAATTTTTTTTAACCTACTAAATGAAAAATCCTCTAGGAGATATTGAGATTAACTAAAACATGGTCTTGGCCATCACCAAAGGACAGTAAATCAAAGAATCAGGGAAGGGACTGGAGAAATTAGTGTATTTAGCCTTCCCACCCCCAGTTTCAGGAAGGTGACTATTTAAACCCCCTAGGACAAGTAATTGGAGGTTATTTTTAGGAAGATCTTATAAAAGAAAGGACCCCCCACCCTTAATTCCCTTGGTTGACCATTGTAGGTTTTTAGAATATGTGATCTTGGGCAAGCCAAAGTCCCTTCTCTGGATCTCAGATGCCTTCTCTGGTGATGAGAAAACTGGACCAGATAGCCTTTAAGGACCCTTCCAGCTCCAAAAATTCTCAGATTGTTACCATCTTTCATGGGTCTTGCTTTTTTTATCCAGTCTGTCAAGTGTCGGACGAAGTCAAAGAAGAAATCACCCTCAGGGACACTGATGACCTAAAGAGGAATATCTCTGTTAGGCCAAGGTGACTTGACAAGGGTCCCCTGTTTTCAACTTCTTGATACTACCCTAGTATAAACTCAAATTGCTTCTTGCCTGGGATGTTGAGATTGTCTTTTAATTAGTCCCCTTACCTCATTTCTCCCCATCCCCAATCCAGACTACAGAGGCTGCCAGAGTAACTCTCCTAGCTCCCAGATCTGATCACATCACTCCCCTGCTCCAGAACCCCCAGCAGCTCTCCAGTGTAAGTCTTTAGTCTGGGAACCAAGTTTTTCTACAGTCTGGCACTAACCATTTTTTCCAGCTTTATGTCCCATTCTCTAATCTCCTTTGGGTACCCTGTGCCCTAGACAAAAATGGATTCTTTACTATTTTCCAAATCTATCCTCTTTTTTGCCCCCAGGCCTTTGCTGGCACCACTGCCTGGGGTGTCTTCTCTTCTAATTTCTCATTCTGTCCTTTCCCATCTCATGCCATCTCCTTTGTCTGGTAGGAATACTTCCTCCCTCCCTCAGCCATCTCCCCCAGTTAGAATGATAGAAGGGAAGGGAAGGCCTAGCACCTTGCATACAGTAAGTACTTATGTAACTTTTGGACTGGAATTCCTTCCCTTCCTTATAGGTCCAACCTAGGTAGTTCCTTTTCCATGAATCCTTTCCTGATCATTCCTAACTAGAAGCAATCTCTTCCTCTGTGGGCTTCTCATGATGAGTGTGCACAAAGATACTTGTGCGTGAAGGAGATTTAAGTGGAAAAGCCGATGCACAGAGATAGTCCCACTCTCTCAGCGTTGGAAGCCTGGGTCCAGTGGCACGAAAAATCGTTACACCTGGAGACTTCCTCAGCTGCATTGGATGGCTGTGTTGTCTTTTGTGCTCCAACACACCCTAAGCACTCCACAGTGCTTTGCTGCGTCGCCATCTCAGCCGTTGAACCTTCTTATTGGTTTCTTCCGTCTGTTCAGCTGAAGCAGCCTTCACATGCTGGGTGAGCAAAGCCCTGGTTCACCAGGGGTCGATGACCCGATGGCTACCCTCACAAGGTTTAGCCGGCCTGTCGAAGCCGTTGCCCGGGGTGTGGCCGCTGCCACATGCTAGCAGCTACTCATAGTCCTTTGTATAGGCACTCAGTACTTATTGCCTGATTTGCATTTTATTGTCCCCCTACTGTATTTGTCTTGTCCCCTAACTACATTTTAAAATCCTTCTTTGTGTCACTCATCACCAAGGTCAGCAGCCCACACACTGTGGACACAAAATAGACATTCTTAGATTTACTGCTTTTTTTGAAGAAGATAACACATGCTGAGCCTTGAAGGATGGTATTAGAATTCCAACCAGTGGTGGGTGGGCAGAGTGGGAGGTAGAGAGACACTCTAGGCATAGGGAATATAAGCAAAGGTAAGGAGATGGGAAAGTTTAGGCATGGGTGGTCTATAGATAATAAATAGCAAGTCTTGCTATGAATATTTTATGTGGGATCTTTCTTTTGTCTTTGACCTCCGTGGGGGATGTATTTATACTAGCATTAATGCCCGAGGGTAAAAGCAGTTTAGTGATTAGATGTGATTGCAAATAGTCTTCCAGGATGGGTGGACTAAATCGCAGCTCCACCAACAGTGTATCAGTTTGCCTGTCTTTCCACAGTCAGAGGTGTTTAAGAGGTAGTGAGTGCTCCAATTCATCTCTCTAATTGAATTATCAGCTACTCGACTAGTTTAAAATCAATCCTTTCATCACCTTCTCTTCTCCCACCTCCCCACCATTATTTAATCTAATATATTCCACAGTTCCAGGCCATCCTGGCTGACTAAATGACTGATTGACTCACCTTGTCAGAAATTTTAACAAAGAGACTGAATCCATCTGAAGCCTTCAGGAGTAACCTAGTGGAGATGCTCTGGCAGAAGTCCTTGGCCTTCGTGCTAGATTCTACCTCAAAGGCCTGCATGGAGGGAAGAGAGTAGATGCCCTCAGAGCTCTCTTCCAATAGGTCCCCTCCATCCCCAATACATCCCCCCTACCCTGGGGACCTGTACCCACATGATCGCTTTCTCGGGTATCTCTTTTGGAGCCATCTCTAACCCTCCAACTCACTCTTCCTACATTTGTTGCAAGAAAGTTGGGAGATGACTTTCTTCCTTTAAACCCCAGACAATTCTGCCTTTCTTGCTTTGGCCTAGGAGATTTCTCCTGATTGCAGTCTCATTCTTCTCCTCCCCACAACCACCTTTTGTGTCCTCTCCCACCTCGTTGCTTTTGTCCAAAGGACTACCCTCAGCTCCACTCCATACTATCCTCACCTCTTTATCTCTTCTAAGACCCAAATGAGGTACCACTTTCTTTCAGAGAGCCTTCCCTGATTTTCCAAGGCTGAAGTACAAGTAGTGAAAAATAGTAGAAAGATATCTGGGCTAGAAATCAGAAATTAGAAAACTTGGGAATTATATCTCATCTATAAAGTGAAGAGCATACCTCTAGAGCTAGAAGGGACTTCAGAGGCCCACAGGTTCAACTCTCATTTTGCAAGTGAGGAAACTGAGACCAAGAGTATTAAAGGGACTTGCCCAAAGTCACAAAGGTAGCCAGAGGTAGGACAGAACAGAAGTTTAGGTCCTCTGAGCCCTGATTCTTTTCACAATATAACTCCAGACTAAATAAATTCTAAGATTCCTCCAAGATCTAAAAATCTAAATCCTGATCTCTCTGGATCTATTGAGCCTCCATAATTGGCTTTTCCTATGTATTTTATAATTTTTTAACCCTGTAACATGATTTTTTGGGTGCACATATCCAATTCTCTCCACTAGAATAGAAGCTCTTTGAAGGCAGGGATCATGTCATTTGTCTTCTTTGCATTTCTAATGCTGAGCAAAAGGCCTTGAATGTACTAGACATTTAACAAGTATTTGTTTTTCAAAATGCCTATAGGTCATTGATATTCTGTCTTGCCCCATGAGGCTGAGGCATAAATTCCTGATGCATGAGTTACCTGATAAGCTCCATAAGGTATTGGAATGAACAAAAGATCTCAAGGATAATTAGATGTTTTTCCATTGTAGAATGGGAAACCATGGGAAGTAGTGAGTTGCCTGCCACTAGAAGTATTTAAATAGAAGCTTGTTGGCCACTTGTCAAGGATGCTAAAGAAGAGAGGCTCACATATATGCCTTCTGAGGTCCCTTGCTCCTTGAAATTCTGTCATCCTATATTCTGTGAGAAGCTGACTTCTAATCAGTTAACTTGTGGTTTGACAAAGCCAACATACTAACAATAAGAGAGGGGGTCCTGCTGTCAAAGATGGCAGTCATGGGACTTGGAGGTGAATTGAGTAAGGAGGATGAGTGTATCACAGTAGCCTTGAGAGGGATTGATAAGGAAGTCCACTTGGCCTTGAATGCCACAGTCACAGGAGAGAGAATGATACAGAAAAGGCAAAGAGATCATGCCATGGGTGAGAAGGATAAAGGACCAAGGTATTTAGGCAGTCTCTGAAAAAAACAGAATTAGCAGAATTTCTAGTACGATTCCCACAAAGCTTGAGAACAACGGAGGGTGGCCAATTGGAAGTTGATCTAACGTATGAAGAATGGATTTGGAGTCCCAAAGAACTAGAGTCAACTGATTGCAGCTCAAAGCCCACCATCTTTCACTTTTTTTTCCTTCATGAATTTTTTATTGTGTGTATGATGTCTTCTGTTATGGCATGGCAAATATGGAAATATGTATTGCATGAAAGCATTGATATAACCTATACTAGATCATTTACTATCTTGGGGAGGAGAGAAGAAGAGCATCTGAAACCCAAAATATCAGGGAAAAATGATAAAAAATTGTTTCTACATGTAATTAAAAATAACAATGGGTTAAATATGTTATATATGTGTGTATATTTATATGAACTAGATTCAAATATTGACTAACTACTACCTGCATAGCCCTAGGCAAGTCATTTCCCCTTTTCCCTCCTCTGCAAAATAAGAAAGCAGGACTACATGATCCTTAAGGTCTCTTCGAGCTCTAAGTCCCATGGCAGCTTTGACTGCAGATTCTGAGCTCTTTCCTCCTATTGCCTCCCAGGTCTAACCCACGTTAGACTCTGGCCACCCCAAGGCAGGGAATGAATGAGCTGTATCTGGCCTCTAACTTACCTCATCAGTGTCATCAGGAAAGTAGACTTTATGGAAAATCTGAGTGGTTTTGTGCTGAATGGCCTCCACTTCCACCAAATGGGGTGGATACTTCCGAGAGCCATTCCTGAAAGAGAAAGCATCTCATTGTCGGAGTCCAGGGAAACTGGGGACTCCAGTGAGGCTTCAAGGTCTTCCTCAGGAGCATGGTAAAGAACGAAGAGACAGGGACATCCATTCAATACTAAAGTCCATGAAACCTACATAAAGATGCCCACGAAGCCTGTTGGTCCTTTCCCTTTTTCTTTCCTCACAACCACTGCATTAATGCAAATACAGTCTCTGTCCTCATGAAAGGTACTGTTTAGTAGGGGAGATAAGAAACATACCAAGAAGAAGCAAGGTGCTTCTTGCTCTAAATTCTATGACCCTCAGATCCTTCTGAAGTTCCCCCCAAACTCTGAGGTTCCATGAGTGAACGCTCCTGTGTTTGTTTTATGAAACATTTGTTCTGCATTCTGCCCCAGCCTCCCCTCTACCTGAGAGCCTTCTGGAGCCTCTGCATGCAGTCTGTGGACAGCTGGCAATGCTTCCGGGACTGGAGGAACCTCTGCACATGGGGGAGCAGGATGCTGCTGGGTGGGAAGAGGCCGGTGCACAGCCAGAGCAGTTCCCAGCCTCGCTCTTCACTGTACCTAGGTACCAGAGAGAAACACAACCAGCCACATCTTACGTCAACTCATGCTGGTCCATGGTAGGGATGGGAGGGTTGATCAGGGGATTTCTTGTATGTCCCACACCTAGCCCAATGAGGTGACAACATGCTTGGGGAAGTTATATGAAACTGATTATAGTATATGCTGGTAAATGTTTGTTTTTAAACCCTTGCCATCTGTCTTAGAATCAATACTGTGTACTGGTTCCAAAGCAGAAGAGTGGTAAGGGCTGGGCAAGGGGGGTTAAGTGACTCGTCCAGGGTCATACAGCTAGGAAGTATCTGAGGTCAGATCTGAACCCAAGACCTCCTTTCTCTAGGCCTGGTTCTCTATTCACTGAGCTACTTAGCTGTCCTGCCCTCTAGTCATTCTTTTTTTTTTAATACATTGGTGGGGATTGACAACCATCTAAGAGCAAGGTAGGCATCTGTTGGGATTAGGGGTTAGGGATTAGGATGGGAAAGTAGGCAGGTGCCAGGAAATAAGAAAAGGGTCCTAAAAGGAGAAAAGTATGGGAAATAAGGGCATCTCATCAAGCTCAGAACTCCATGGAAAGCTAGCCCTGTACTGATATAGCCCAGATATGACCAACACACGTCAACCATAACTATCACCATTTTGCAATCACATTTTTATAAAATAAATGCTCTTCACTCAAAAGTTGAGAGTCCACTATATTACCCTTTGACTGATCACCAGATTCTGTGATGCCCTGATGCCTGGAATGGACTCTTCCCAACCCACCTGTCTGTCTCCTTGTCTTCTTAAACCTCCTTTGCTTCAAGATTTAGCTCAGACTTCCATGAACAACCCCCCACCGTATCTGCAGCTGAAAGTGGCATCTCCCTCCTGGGATTATTCATAGCACTTTGCCCAGCGATCACTTTTGTGTTTATTTCTTATTCTCTGGGATCCTAATTATTTGTGCACCTCCAACTTGCCTTTAACATTTGAGCTCCTTCAGTGTAATATCTATATTCTAAGCACCAAGCACAAGGCATTAAAAGTAATTAAAGAAACATTTAAACACCTGGTATTTATGAAGAATGTGTTCAGTGCTGAGGATCCGGAGGTGAAAAAAAAATGATGCCTGCCTTCAAGGCACTTACCATCTCCTAGGCTCTGGTCCTAGTAGTCACTTAATGAATATTTAAAGGAATTGGGTTTTGTTTTGTTGTTTTTCAATGGAAGAAGTGTTATTTGAGCTGAGCTCTGAGAGGTGAGTAGGAATTTGCCACATGGGACCAGATAACTGAATTGACTCATATCATCTACTAGCTTCCTTCCCTAACAATCAATCTACCCTACTAGCCACATACCTGATGTGGTTGTCAGTGAGCTGCTTAAGGATCTGTACATAGATCTCATCCTTCAGAGGTTCAGCCTTCAGTGCCCCTTCAAAGATCTGGTCTGTGAGCTCATTGACAGAGCGGGTTCGCTTGGAGGGGTAGTCACCCATGTACTTGAGCATGGGTACACCATCTGTCAAGGAAATGCTAACCAAGAGCCAACCAAGAACTAACCAGGGACCGTGGGGAGGGGATTCCTAATAGACGCTTAGAGACTGGGGGGTTCAAACTAGAAGCTGCTAAATTAGAAAGTAAATAGAGGAGGGTGTGTAGAACTGGTGGAAGAATCTGGACTTGGAATCAGAAATCACTGAACCTTCCTAGGCCTCAGTTTTCTCATTTATAGAAAACAGAGATCTGACTACATGAGCTCTAAGGTGCCCCCTGGCCTTAAATCCTCTGATGCTATGAATTATGTTCCAATCCAGGGTTGGTCAATAACCCAGTGTTTGATCTTGTTGTGTCCTTGTTCTGATCTTCAGACTCCTCATCCTTCAAATAGAGCTCTTCATACCTGCCCTGCAAAACTGATAATTATTACAAGGATAATTATAATAATAAAAGTGGCAAGTGAAATGATTTTAAGGTTTGCAAAAGTGATTTGCCTATATCATATCATTAGATTTCCACAAAAAAATAAAAATAAAAATGCTGTGAGATAGGCACTCTAGGCAGTATTTTTCCATTTTAAAGATGGAAATTGAAGTTTAGAGAGATTAAAGTGAAGTTAGTTCCTATGATCACAGAGCTAGTAAGTGTGAAAGACAGGATTTGGACTCTCCTGTTCCTGGAAATCCAAGCATCCAAGTCCAACATCTTTCCACTATACCACATAGTCTTCCTTATTAAATGGGGGTAAGGAATGCAAAGTCCTAGTTCACTATTTTATTGGGACTTGTTACTGTCTCTTTCCCTCTTTTTTCTCCCTTAAACCATCTCACCCTTGATTTCACATGGCCTTGATATTTTCATTTGGATAGATGGCTAGTTTCATGTGTGTCCATTCTTTTTGTGTTGGGGAAAGATAACCTAAGATTAATTATAAAAATGATCATCCTAAGACTATAAGCTTCCTGAGGGCAAGGGTCATCTCTTATGCATTCTAGTACCTTCTATCCCCTGTCCCACAGAATTGATAAATATTACTTGTTAGCAAGCTCCATGAGGGCAGAACTGACCCCTCTTGAGGCCATCAGGTAAATCATAAAGGTCTCTTAATGAATGTCTGCTATATTTATTAACTGAACCTCTTACATTGGTGCCCAGACACCTTCTCTCCCAGTCTGCTTTCCTCTCTTCCCATGCATTTCAATTTTGCAATCTCTTGCTTATCTAGAGTATGTCCCTCCTTGGCTCTTTCCTTTCATTCTTTTCTCCCTCCCCGCCTCCTTCCTCCTCTTTTCTGTATCTCTTTTCCTCTCCTCTTTCTTCAACCCATATATAATGAACTTGAATCTCTGAACTGGGTATTAGGAATCCGGCCTGGTAGACCTGAAGGGTAGAGGGAAGCCTTCTGTATAATTCTTGGCCAGGATTGAAAGAAGATTCTCCCATGGAAAAGGAAGAAATGTGAGCTCACTTCTCTTTTGGTGATTTATTCATCAGAGATGGAAGAGACCTTAGCAATCAATCACTTAGCTCTAACTTTCATTTTATAGATGAAGAAAACCAAGGACCATGGCAGGAAATTATTTATGTAGAGCTACTAAGTACCATGTTAGTGACAGACTTGAGACTTGAACCTGGGTGTCCCAACTCCCAGTCAAGAGCCCTTTCTACTATCACACACATTGGTGGTTGAATTCAGTCTATCACAGGCTTGTCACCAATTTGCCCTATAGATCAGGCAATACCTACTGGTAGATATTGGACTACGCAGTATTAGTCATAAGATAGGAAATGATCTCCTCTAACCTATTCTAAACCTAGATGGTTCATGTTCCCCCTTCCCACCATCTTAGAATATCTTGGTGATGCCTCAATCCCTCCAGAATTTTCTAGGAATATCCTTGGACTCCCTTCCTGCCAGGGCTCAGTGATACTCCTCCCTATGATCCAGCATCTCCACATTCCCCTAGGGCAGGATATCAATGAAGGCCATGCAGGCCTCCTGGGACAGCTCCTCATTGCCCAGAATCTTCTTCAGCAAGGCCTGCTTCAGGGGTTCTCTTGTGTGGCTCCATAGCTTGTCCTTGCCCCGGGCCTTGGAGATCATGACTCGGCTTAAAGTATGCTTGGGTGGGGGCCTAGAAGGGTAGCAAACATAGGTAAAAAGGAGCAGTTATAACCAAGGGAACAAGAAGCCAACCCAAAGCTCTGTTCTTTTCCCCTTAGAAGCTGAGCAGATCTGGTGGCAGAGTATGGAAGGAAGAACAAGGGAGAGAATGGGGAAATCCACAAAGATTTCGTAAGAGCTTTCTCATTTCTCCCCATCTGGCACCTCCAGAAGCCACAAAATTGAATGGTTCTTAGAGATTTTTCCATATGGAAAATGGGTGAGCCACTTAATTACCAAAAGCCTAAGGCATTTCGACTAGGACTTATCTGCTAGGTCCTAGTGCTTTTGATCTCTGAAATCGAATGAGCAAACACACAGATCCTTCTGGCAATAATAATAAAAACCAACACTTATAAGAGTTTTAAGGTTTTCAAAACCCTTTACATATATTATTTCCTTTTATTCTCACATCCACTATATGAAGCAGGTACTATTTATTATCTATCTCCATTTTATGGATGAGGCAGAATTCAAACTTGGGTCTTCCTAAATCCAGATCTAATATTCTATTGACCTATACAGTGTGAATGACATTGGGCAATCACTTAACCATAATTAACTTCAATTTCTTCTTCTGTAAAATGATAGGGTTGAGCTTGATGCCTCTGAGGTTCTGTTCAACTCTAAATTTATGGTCTCTGACATATACTGGTTGGGCGGCTTTGGGTTGGGTGTTAGCTTTTCAGTGTCCCAGGCAATTTTCTAAGCCTGTAAGTTTCAGAGTTAGTACCAATCACTATTGGTAGAAGGAGATTCCTCACCTAGAATTCCCAATATCAGCCAAATCACAGGTCTCATTAAAAAAAAAAGTTTGTGGAATTGAATGGAACCATTGACTTGCCCAAGGTCACACAATGAAGAGATAGATGGATTGCTGGACCTGGAATTAGCAAGACTTGGATTTGAATGCTGCCTTAGATACTTAATGACTAGCTGATGATGGGCAACTGACCTAACAGTTTCTTCATTTTTAAAATAAGAGAGTTGGATCTGATATCTAAGGCTCTTTCCAGCTACAAATCTTTGATTCAAACCCAGGTCTTCTGTCTCCAAGCCTGGAGCTCTTTTCTCCATATTTTTTGGAGTGTTGACCAAGTAGATACCATAAGTTAAGGCTCCATGCAGATAAAATGCTGAAATAATGGAGATGCTCTTCTTTCATCTAGGATAGGAAAATGGCGTACCCAGCAGAGTGGAACCAAGAGTATTTGACTAGGAAGATAAACAGCTTGACCAAACAGAAGGTATGTTCAGAATCACTCAGCCTGGAAAGTGTCTTCACAGTCCTACCCACTAGGCTCAGGTCACCTGGAAGGCCTTTCCATCTCCCCAAAGTCTTTGTGTATGTACAACATGGGGCTGGAGGAGGTGGGTTATGCATGTGATAATTTCCAAAAGTCCTATGTAGAAGTACAAGTCTGGTTTTGATACCTCAGTTAAATGTGATAGGACAATTTCCCTCTCATCTATCAATTTGAAAGATGGTATCTTGCTGTTCTAAAGTTGCTGCTGCCCAGAGACACTTCCTTGCCCAGTGAACTCAGAGATGTGAGGGCTAATCAGTGCTGAGGAATTTTCAGAGGATGATGGAGTGGGAGTGGCACCTGGCCAAGGGCAGTAAGAGGATTGTGTCTGGGGAAAGTCAGGAGACAACTATGCTTAGGAGAAACTGGGCTCAGTATACTTGAGAGAGAGGAATAGGAATACAATTATCCCTGTCTTGTATTATTCCTGAGTGAGGAAAAGGATTCTGGTATTACTCAAACCCCAGTGGGTCCAGCTCAATATCATCATGTGGAATCCACCTTCTAAAGTAGTGAAAAGACCTGGGCATTCAGAGCAGAGGACCTGGGCTTGAATCTCAGCTCTGCTTCTTTCTAACTATGTGATGTAAGCAAATCTGAGTCTTGGTTTCCTCCATCTTCAAAATGAGGAAGTTGGATTAGATGATGCTTCTTCCTCTCACTCTGTGATCCTGTGAATTCTGAGGTTCCTTCAAACTGGGAGGTTCTACAATTCTGAGTAACCCACAGACTTTATGTTTCAAGTCATGTCCCCTGTCCAGGGCAATGGTTTTCTCCTCTGTAAAATGGAGATAATAACTCCTTCCTTAACCGCCTGCCTCATAGAACTGTTGTAGAGATTGAATGGGAGAATGCATGTGCGAGCCTGGTGCCAACTGTAAAACACTGTTTAAATAGAAGATTTCTCTTAATGCTGTGGTTTACTTTCTGACTTTCCTGGTCTTTGGGTCTCTCTATAAAACTATCCATACATAGGATCATTGATTAAAGGTGGAGGAACCTCATAGACCATGGAATCCAACTCCTTCATTTTACAGATTGGGAAATTGAGGGCCCAAAAGGGTATTGCCTTGCCCATAGTCATGGAGGTAGCAACAGAGATCACATGTGAATCTAGGTCCACTAGAACCACAGGGAACATACTTACTAAGACTATACCAGGACTTCTCCCCCCAAATTACCCATCCTGTCTTTCCCATTGTACCTGTGTATACCTGGTATCTTTAAAAAGTGCTCATATTGCTGACCCCCTCCCTGGCCCAGAAGGTGTTGGAAAACTAGGGTTTGAGATCATGTTTCTGGTGAGGGGAAAAGCCTATGGCTGCTAGGCTGAGGGTAAGGATCAGTACCTGAAGTAATCATAAGAGAACTCCTCCAGCGTGTAAGGTTTCACTCGGACTTCAGGTTCTGCCATGTTTAGCTGGGTAAGGCGGATGATGTCTTGCCTCTGAGCTGGAGTCATCGTGATTAAGGCCTAAGGAACCGAGATCCTCATGTTAATTCTGTCCAGAGCACAAAGACCTGGAGAGACTGTGATCTGCCTTGGCAGGGGGAACATCATCTTGGAGGAAGTCCTAGGCCACCAGGTCCTAGCAAGGGTACAAGGACCTGAACCAGGCACTGAAGAGGGAGGGAAGGGAAGGCAAAGGGAAAGAGAACCAGTTCCACCTGCAAGAGAGAGCCTATTCTAGTGGGAGAGTCTAGAAGTGGACTGTAAGGGGGAAGCTAGGTGACTCAGTGGATGGAGAGCCAGGCCCAGAGACAGAGGGTTCTGGATTCAAATATGATCCCAGATACTTCCTAGATGTGTGACCCTGGGCAAGCTACCTAATTTCCATTGCCTAGTCTTTCTGCCTTGGAACCAATACCCAATATTGATTCTAAGATGTTGAAAAAAAATAAAGAAGTGGAATGTAAGCTCCTTGAGAGCAGGGACTATCTCATTTCTGTAGATGTATCATGGAGCCCAGCACAGTGGCAAGTATATTGCAGGTGTATTATAATAAATGCCTGTAAATTGCTCAGCTGACAAAGAGAACACAAGTTGCTTTAATATAAAATATAATAATTGTCCAAATCTAGGCAACCTCCTTAAGATGACATTTCTTCAAAAGAAAAAAATGACAAAGCTTCTATACCTTTTATGGTAAAAGCCATCCCATGGAGTCAGGTCAGGATGACCATTCCTACTTCTGGTAACCACATGGAAGCTTGGTGATGGGACTCTTCTGTCCACATGCCCCATCTTGTAGGGGTTTGTACTTTGAGAGGGCAATGGCTTTCCTTTATGGATGCAGAAGAGCTCATTATTCAGTAGACCCACAAAAGGGACAGCCTGCCCTTTTGACTCTTTCTTCTTTTCCAATAAACCACATCAAGACTATTGTGAGAGGCAGCTAAGTAATATACTGGTAGAAAGCCAGGCCTAGAGTCAGAAGGACATGGTTTCAAATCTAGTCTTGGGCATTTCCTAGCTGTGTGACCCTGAATCGGTCACTTACCTAGCTCTTGTTGCTCTTCTGTCTTAGAATTAGCTCGTTCTATTATCCTAAGGCAAGAAAAGAATTATACTGAATATTGTTGTTTAGTCATTTTCAGTTATGTCTGATCCTTTGTGAACCCATTTGGGGGTTTACTGGCAAAGATACTAGCTGATTTTATAGATAAGGAAATTAGATAAACAGGGTGAAGTGACTTGCCCAGGGTCACACATCAAGTAAGTATCTGAGACCAGACTTGAACTTAGGAAGTCCTGGTGCTCTATCTATTGAGTCATTTAGCTAGATATACCAAATGATTATATAATAAATATATCTCCTACGACCTCCTCTAATGCCTTTAATGACTCTCCATGGTGTGGAAATGAGTCTGGGTAAGGAGAAAAGAGGAGAGGAAAGAAGAGAGAAAGAGAAGAGAGAAAGAGGGCACAGAGATTGGAAGGGAAGGAGGAGAAAAAAGAGGAGAAGAAGAGTAAGAAAGACTAGAGAAAGAGGAAGAGAGAAAAAAGACAGAGACAGAGATACAGAGAGAAACCAAGGAACAGTCCCCTCATGATTCTTGACCATTCCAGGAGATTAATCATCAGCTCATAGATCTAGAGCTGAAGAGACCACAGAAGCCATCTGGTCCAAACCCATTGCTTTCACGGAGAAGGAAACTGAGGTCTATAAAGGTTAATCTTTCACAACTTGACCCCCAAACTAGCTTTCCTGTCTCATGGACATTATTTCCTTTCTGACTCTACAATTTAGTCAAATTGGTCTTCTCTACGTCCTCACATGTGATATTCCTTTTATCATCTCTATACCATGGTACTGGCCACACTCCACACTTGGAATAGATTCTCTCCTCCCATCTGTCTCTTAGAATCCTCTTATTTAACACCACTTCCATTCTAAATCTGGGGTCCCCAGATCTGCCAAGGAGTCCAAGGATAGATTTCAGGAATCCATTAACTTGGAGTGATTGCAATATAATCGATTTCCTTTGTAACCACAGATTTTATTTTATGCATTTAAAAACATGATCCTGAAAAGGGGTTCAAAGGCTTTATCAGACTTACTTCCAAATAGGTCCAAGACCAAAAAATAGGTTGAGAACCTCTAGTCTACATGATCTCCTCAAGTGCCTTCCTCCTGAACTACATTGCATTCACTTTGTATTTATTCTCTCTCTCTCTCTCTGCCTCTCTCTTTCTTTCTCTCTCTCTCTGTCTGTTTCTCTTTCTCTTTCCTTTCCTTTCCTCTCTCTCTCTCTCTCTCTGTCTCTGTCACTTTCTCTCTCTCTCTCTTTCCTTTCCTCTCTCTCTCTCTCTCTCTTTCTCTCTGCCTCTCTCTCTCTCTCTGCCTCTCTCTCTGTCTGCCTCCCTCCCCCTTCTCTTTCTCTCTCAACATATATAGTATGTATATATATAATTGAGTTTTATTATTTGCAAATTTGCCTCCTCACTAAAATTTATTGATAACCTTAAATGGATAAACAAAGTCCCTTTGTGGTCATTCATAGACATTCACAGTGACAAAAAAAATGTGAGTCACGTACACATGTTCTCATCCAAGACTTAACAAAATTATTCTCCGCCTTCTTGTTTTAGCTCTCATACTGGAAATGTTTCCTTTTTGCATTCTATTTGGTACCACATTTTTTGCATTTTTGTGATTCTTGTTGGTGATTTCACTATTTAAAATGGCTGCCATGCATAGTGCTAGAGTGCTGTCTAGAGAAAATAGGTGTGTTTGATAAGCTTTGTTCAGGCAGGAGTTACTGTTGGCCAGGAGTTCAGTGTTAATGATAAACAGATTTAGCTACAAATCTATCTATAGAAAGATAGATAGCTCTGTATCTATATATTACAACAATAATGTTACAAAAGTTATGTGGTTTTTCTTTAAAGCCATACCTTACAAATTAGAATCAATAGGTATCAGTTCCAAGGCAGAAGAGCAGTAAAGGTTGGGCAATGGGGGCTAAGTGACTTGCCCAGAGCCACACAGCTAGGGAGTGTCTGAGGTCATATTTGAACCCAGGACCTCCTGTCTCCAGATCTAGTTCTTTATCCACTGAGCCACTTGGCTGCCTCTAATAGCAATGTTTTATATACAGATAGATATATGAATATAGATACTCATAGATAGCTATGTATATAGACATATATATATATAGCTATACATTTAAACACATTTATATACAAAGATGTATATATATATATGTATTTTTCTGTATAAACTTATATAATACATGTTGTCCATGTCTCCTAAATTAAAATGTAAGCTCACAATGGATAGAAATCTTTTTATTAGCCGTATATGCATCCCCAGCACCTAGCATAACACTTGGTACAGAGTAGGTGCTAAATAAATGCTTATTTAAAAAAATTAACACCCTTATTTTATCTTCTATCTTAGAATCGATACTATCTATTGGTTACAAGGCAGAAGAGTTGTACGGGTTAAGCAATGGAAGTTAAGTGACTTGACCAAGGTCACACAGCTAGGAAGTGTCTGAGACTAGATTTAAACCCAGGACCTCCTGCCTCTATGCCTGGCTCTCAATTCCTGAGCTACCTAGCAGCCCTTTAAATAAATGCTTATTGATGAGTTGATGAATGATTGAGGGATCTAAAGATATTCTTAGGGGGTATGAGTATCCACATGGATGAAATCATAGCTCCTAGAAATAATGAAGTAAGGATTTTTTTCTTTTTTTTTTTAACCCTTACCTTCCATCTTGGAATCACTACTGCATATTCTTTCCAAGGCAGAAGAGTGGTAAGGCCTGGGCATGGGGGTTAAGTGACTTGCCCAGGATCACACAGCTGGGAAGTTTTTTTTTTAATTTTTTTATTCTTTCCTTTCTTTTTTTTTATTTTTTAAAAATAAACATTATTTTATTTGGCCATTTCCAAACATTATTCATTGGAAACAAAAATCATTTTCTTTTCCTCTCCCCCCCCCCACCTCTCCCATAGCTGATGCATGATTCCAGCTGGGAAGTTTTTGAACCCAGGACCTCCCATCTCTAGGCCTGGCTCTCAATCCACTGGTGCCCCCAAAGAAAGGATTTTTACTGATGATGTGTATCTTTTTAAAAAATTTCTTTAGGTCTAAATAAATGTCATTTTAGCATCACTTTTACTTTCATTTTCTTAAGTTAGTGCCTTTGAATTGTGTACAAGCCAGACTTTGGGGGAGGGGGAAGGACAGCCCATATTTAGAACAAAATAATAGAACACAATAATTGCCTGATTGGGTCCAAAGAATTCTGAGATCCGCTGCGGGAAAGAACTCTACCCACTGGAGGGACCTGGGGAAGTTTTGAAGAGAAGGTAGAATTGGAGCCATGTAGTTATACTATGCTCTTTCAGTGTAAAGGAAACTGTATTTGGAGCCCCAAGACCAAGATTGGAATTGTGATTCTGTGACATTAAGAGAGTCTCTCAACCTCTTTAGAGTCTCAATTTCTTTCTCTGTTAAATGAATGGATGAGGCAAGGTGATCTGTAAAATGTCTCCTAATGCTAAAACTCACGATCCTATGATAGTAGGGATGGAGAAGTCACAGAGAAGCTCTAGAAAAGCACATGAACAAAAGCAAAGAGCCCAGACATCACAAGCTCTCAACAGAGGCCATCTTCCCCAGAGCCACAAAGCTCCCCATACTTTATCAAGCTGTCACAATACCTACCACCGTCTCCCGGGAAGGTGCAGTGGCCGTGGGCATTACATACACACAGTCTGTAGGGAAGTCTCCTCGTATCTTAGTTCTCTCATTCACTCCATTGGCCCAGCCAGAATTCATGACGTGCTCCCCTGTGTCATGGTCCAGGATGATGAGATCTCCTTTCAGGAAGCTAAGGAAGCCCGATTCTTCACCCACTGGAAACAGAATGGGAGTAGAAAATGGTAGCTGGAGGACTGAGGGTCCTCTGGAGCCTTACTTTACTTGGATGATACTCATGACAAGGAAGAAGACTAAAAGAACACCTAGCTTCTTTTGATGAGTGAATTCAAGCCACCAAATTAATATGAAGCACATCCTTGAGAGAATTGACAGATGTGGTCACTCATAGTCAATAATCATTGAAAGACTGGGCAATCACAACCAGATTACCATCCTAATTTCAAGAGACTGGCAAACTATAGGCAGATGAGCTTGCCTTCGACTCCTGGAAAAATTCTAGAATGTATTATTATTATTATTATTAATTATATCCTTATCTTCCATAAAAATACCATGTATTGGTTCCAAGACAAAAGAGTGGCAAGAGGTAGACAATTGGAGTTAAATGATGATTTGCCCTGGGTCTGAGGCCTGATTTGAAAGCAGAACCTCCCATCTCCAGGCCTGACTGTATTCACTGAGCCAACTAGCTGTCCATTCCAGAAGACATCATTAAAGGAACATCTAAAAAGAAAGCTATGACCAGAGAGTCAACATGGCTTCATTAAGAACAGCTCATGACAAATATTGACTTTCTGGCATTTTATCTGGAACTAGTTGAATGGTCAGACCAAAAGAATAATCATTAATATGGGCTGATGTGACCACGGCAAGAAATTTCCAATAGAGCACTCCAGGGATCTTTGCTTGGCTTTGTATTGCTTAATATTTTGATAAATGATTTGGGTAAGAGCTTATCAGAATTGTTGTTGGTGTCCTTCGTGGTTTTGAGTTTGTAGGTGATTCGAAACCAAGAAGGACACCCAACAACCAATTCTGAAAAGATGACAAGCTTGAACTTTGGGCCAAACTAATTAAGATGAAATTGAATAAAGATAAATGTAAATTTTTCAACTTCTGAAAGTCAACTTTATGACTACAAGATGGAGAAAGGGAAGGTTAGAGAGTAGTTTTTTAAAAAGCATCTGAGATCCCAAACAGATCAAAGGAAAGGGAAAAGGTTTTATTTGTACAGACATATTTATAGCAGCCCTTTTTGTGGTGGCAAAGAGTTGGGAATTGAAGGAAATGACTGAACAAGTTGTGCTACATGAAAATAATGAAACACTATGAAATGATGAGTTGGATGATTTCAGAAAAACCTGGGAAGGCTTGTATGAACTTGTGCCCTTCTGCTTTAAAGTTGTTACTAGGACAAGAAAGTAAGGGTTTAAATAAATAAATGCACGTTGACTGCCTGAGGTATTGTTGTTCATGATTATATATTGAATGTGCATTATTTCCATTCCCTTGCCCCGAGCTGAGTGGAATATAGTTAGTTATAAAGTCAAAGGGAGATAATACATGTAAACCCCAGTAGAATTGCTTGTCAACTATGAGGGGAGGGAGACAGCATGAGTCATGTAACCTTGGAAAACTTATGTGTAGATTTGTTACTGGAATAAAATAAAGAAAAATTAAAAAAAATAAAGGCAAATGGACAGCTAGATGGATCAGTGGATAGAGAGCCAGGCCTAGAGATAGGAAGTCTTGAGTTCAATCTGGCCTCAGACACTTACTAGCTGTGTGCCCCTGGACAAGTCACTTAACCCCAATTGCCTAGCCCTTACCACTCTTCTGCCTTGGAACTAATGTTTAGAATTAATTCTAAGACATAAGGTAAGGGTTTAAAAAAAAAAAGAAAGGAAAGAAAGGCATTGAAAGAGAGAGTTAGGATAGGGGCCACAAAGTAAGTAAAGGAAGGGAGGTAAAAATGAGCCGTGTGTATGTGTATATTTGTGTATATATGGTTGTGAGAAGAGGTGGGAGACAGCAAGGGCAGCCAGTGAAAGGACAGAAAAACAGGGGGAGTAGAATAAAAAAGTGTATTGTTGTAGAAATCAGTCGGGCAAGTGATTTCTCTAAACCTTCATTTCTTCATCTTCAAAATGGGATCATAATCCTTGTACTGCCTACCTCATAGGATGGTTATGTAAAAAAACAGTGTGGAGTCAAGTTCTACAAAATGTGAGTTATCATTGTTCAACTCATGCTCATTACGAGGGGCAGAGGGCCTTTTCTGAGAGCTGTGGAGCACTGTCAAGCTCTTGGATATCAACTTGGTCTTGGTCCTTCTGTGGAGGGGGAAGGGGTAGAGGGCTCACTCACCAGGGTTAGGGTTGTCTTGGAGGGCGACCACATATTTGGACCTCTTCCGCAGCCCCTCCAGGAAGGTGACCACCAGGTCTCTGATGTCCTCGGCATTACTGGATGTAAATGTATACTCATCCCCCTTGATGGTGGCCAGTGTGAAGCTTTGAGCCTGCAGCTTCCCTCCACTGCAAGAGAGGGCAGGGGTACTTCTTGAGCCTCACAATGAACTTCTAGGTCTCAAAGTCTATTGTTGCTTAAACATGAGTCACCACACTTCAAGGCCTTCATTTTGGGGATTGTCTGGGGAGAATTGCAAGCATTGTAAATTTAGAATCAGAAAGGGTGTCAGAGGTCTCCTTTTACAGATAAGGCTACTGAGCTGGTAAAGTTCAGGAGGGAGTAAACCTTCAGATGAGGGCTAGATGACCTCCTAATCAGGAATGTCATAGAAAAGGGGCCCCGTTGAGCTATCAGAGAGAATCAGGTATCTCCTGAGGGTCCCTCCAACTCTGAAATTCTGATTCCCTGAAATTTCAAGATGGTGAAGGATTAGGCCAATGTCACAGAGAATCAGAACCTGGGTCCCTGACTCCCAGGCCAGGGTCAATTCTGCTATTATGAGCAGAAGGAGCCTTTTATAATGTGAACCATCGTCCCCAGATTAACTTTTCCTACAGAAATTTTCTTAATTTTTTTTTCTTAAAGTGGGGCCTACCCACAATTCAAAATTAGATGTAATTAAGGGAAATTAGAGAAGGTGCTTTGGGTTCAAAAAAGGAAAGACCCAATGACAATTTAAACTGTCCCAAAATGGATCAGTTGCCTTAAATATGGTGAGTTCCCAGTTACCTGAGGCAAGCTATCTGAGGGCCCTTACAGCTCTGAGAATCCTTCTGTAGGGTTACAGAAATCAGGGAGAATTAGAAAAGGGTAGAAAGCCATAATTTATCTCACTCTCTCTCTCTGTCTCTGTCTCTGTCTCTCTCTGTCTCTCTCTCTGTCCCCACTCCTTTTCCTTTTCTCTCTTTCTTGCTCTGTGCCTCTGTCCTGCCCTCTCCCTCTTCTCTTTCTGTTTCTCTCCTATCTCTGTTTCTGTGTGTCTCTGTTTCTGTCCCTCTCTTCTATCTTTCTGTCTCTCCTTTATTTATGTTTCTGTATTTCTCTCTCTCCTTTCTCTATTTCTCTCTCTGTCTGCCTTCTCTCTCTCCTGTTTCTGTCTCTCCTCTCCCTCTTTTTGTGTCTCTGTCTCTGCTTTTCTCTGTGTATTTCTCTTTCTGTCTCTGTCTCTTTGTCTCTGTGTCTCTGTTTCTGTCTTTCTCTTCTCTCTTCTGTCTTTCTGTCTCTCCTCTATTTATGTTTCTGCATTTCTCTCTCTTTTCTCTATTTCTCTCTCTCTGTCTGCCTTCTCTCTCTCCTGTTTCTGTCTCTCCCTCTTTTTGTGTCTCTGTCTCTGCTTCTCTCTGTGTATTTCTCTTTCTGTCTCTGTCTCTTTGTCTCTGTGTTTCTCTGTCTCTGTTTCTAACTTTCTCTTTGTCTCTGTGTGTCTCTGTTTCTGTCTTTCTCTTCTCTCTTCTGTCTTTCTATCTCTCCTCTATTTATGTTTCTGCATTTCTCTCTCTCTTTTCTCTATTTCTCTCTCTCTGTCTGCCTTCTCTCTCTCCTGTTCTGTCTCTCCCTCTTTTTGTGTCTCTGTCTCTGCTTCTCTCTGTGTATTTCTCTTTCTGTCTCTGTCTCTTTGTCTCTGTGTTTCTCTGTCTCTGTTTCTAACTTTCTCTTTGTCTCTGTGTC
The DNA here is from genome assembly GCF_027887165.1 of Monodelphis domestica. Classification (NCBI taxonomy): domain Eukaryota; kingdom Metazoa; phylum Chordata; class Mammalia; order Didelphimorphia; family Didelphidae; genus Monodelphis; species Monodelphis domestica. The sequence continues at coordinate 340,545,679 of NC_077230.1, forward strand.
TCTGTTTCTGTCTTTCTCTTCTCTCTTCTGTCTTTCTATCTCTCCTCTATTTATGTTTCTGTATTTCTCTCTCTCTTTTCTCTATTTCTCTCTCTCTGTCTGCCTTTTCTCTCTCCTGGTTCTGTCTCTCCTCTCCCTCTTTTTGTGTGTCTCTGTTTCTGCTTCTCTCTGCATATTTCTCTTTCTGTCTCTTTGTCTCTGTGTTTCTCTTTCTCTGTCTCTGTTTCTGACTTTCTCTTTGTCTCTGTGTGTCTCTTTCTGTCTCTCTCTGTATCTCTCCATCTATCTCTGTCACTTTGTATCCATCTAACTTGGTCTCTCTTCTCTAGTCTGACTCCCTGGCTGGCCTGCCAATTGCACTAGTTCTTCTTGTGTGTCCCTGCTCCCATCCCCATGTCCTCACCTGCTGCTGGACACAGCAGTGATTTCAGGGTAGGAGAGCTCCAGCAGGACTTGCTCCTGCTCATCCACAAAGTAGACCCCTGTCCAGTTGACAGCGACAATGACATCATTCTTGGGCAGACTTGGCCCTGGGTTGGAAACAGTATTTACTATAAGTAATAATGATGATGGCAATACTAATAATAGAAAAATCAGCTGAAGGAACTGGGGATGTTTAGCCTGGAGAAGAGAAGACTAGGGAGATGGGAATATTGTCTTTAAATATTTGAAGGTCGGCCAAGAGGGAAAGGGATTATTCTTGTTCTCTTTAGTCCTGGAGAGCAGAACTAGGAGCAATGGGGACAAGTTACAGGGAGGTACATTTCAGCAAGAAATTCCTAATCACTCAGCCAATCAATCAATAAACATTTATTAATTGCCTGCTCTGTGCCAGGCCCTGAATGTGCTAAGGTGCTAGGCATACAAATAAAAAGCAAAAACAATTCCTGCTCTCAAGGAGCTTACGTTCTAATGGGAAGACAGTATGCTTATGACAGGCACATATAAGATGCTAGGAAGGCACTATTATCTGAAAGGGCTGAAGGGAAGTTAGAAAGACCCTCTTGCAGGAGGTGGCATTTGAGTCCCAAAGGAAGTAAGAGATTCCAGGAGGCAAAAGTGAATAGGGAGTGCATTTCTAAGACTCAGAGCTGGAATAGGCTACCCTAGGAGATAGTGAGTTCCCCATCCTTGGAGGTATTTAAATAGAGGCATTTGGCCATTTATCAGGTATACTGTAAAAGGAATTCCTGGTCAGGTATGGGTTGGACTGAATGATCTTTTAAGTCTCTTCCAGTTAGATTCGGTGAGACCAATTTCATTTTGATAGATGGAAAAATATCCCAACCATTACAGTTGCCTAAATGTGGAACAGCTTATCTCATAAGGTAATTAGCAACCTGTCACTAGCGGTCTTCTAGCACAGAATAGATAACCATATCTTGGAGATGTTAGAGAGGGGCTTCTATTTAAGTACACATTGAATTAGATGATATCTGAGGTAACTGCAAACTCTAAGACCCTACAATGCCAATAATAACTGTCCCCACATTTGTATATAGCATGTTTCAGTTTATAATGTTGTTTAGTCATGTCTGACACTTAAGGACTCCATTTGGATTTTTTCTGGCAAAGATACTAGAGTGGTTTGTCATTTCCTTCTCCAGCTCATTTTACAGATGAGGAAACTGAGGCAAAGCAGGGTTAAGTAACTTGCTCAGGGTCACACAGTTAGAAAGTATCTGAATCTAGTATGAACTCAGGAATGTGAGTCTTCCTGATGCCACCTCGCTGCCCTAAGAGGCATCTATGCTTTCTCTCATGGTCCTTAGCTCCCGACCCCTGGGATCCCCTTTTCATCATTTTGGGCATCCTGCTACCAAGGCTTGCCAATTTCATCTTTGCAATGTCTCTGGAAGATATCCCCTTCTCTTCACTGATACTGCCACCACACTGGTGCAGACCCTTATCACCTCACCATTGGATTATTACAATAGTTGCTGGTGGGTCTACCTGCCTCAAGTCTCTCCCCACTTCAAGCTTCTATCTACCAGTCTTCTTATACCTTATTCTTTCTGGAGACACTGGCCTTCTGGATGTCCCATGAACAAGACACTCCATCTCTTAACTCCTGAAGTCTTTTCTGGCTATCCCTCATGTCCGGAATGCTCTCCTTCCTTTGCTCTGACTGCTGACCTCCTTGACTTCCTGTATGTGCCACTCACTAAAATCCCACCTTCTTTGGGAAGCCTTCCTTACTCCCTCTCAACTCCAATGCCTTCCCTCTGTTAACTATTTCCTAATTATCCAGTATATAGATTGCTTCACATATATTTACCTAGTGTCTTCCCTCCAGAAGATTGTAAACTCTTTGAGGGCAAAAACCATCTTTTGCCTCTTTTCTGTATCCACAGTGTTTAGTACAGTGGCTGGCACATAGTGGGTGCTTAATAAATATTTATGGATTGATTGATTGCCCTGGCCAAGAGCCATTCTGTCTCCAGTGGTTGTAATTTCCATTCATTGCTCCTGGTTTGGCCCTCTGGGGACAGGCAATACCAATGCCAATTTTTTTTTAATGACCTTTCTCATTCACTACAACTGCACCTTCTCCACGAAGGCTGACTAGTTTTCCACAGCCCACTTTCTCTCACTAGAAAGGATCTCAGGCACAATCTGTGTCTCTAGGTGATTTGGGTCAATGTTATAGTCCAAGCTTCTGATGTATACAGTTGACTATTTTATTCTAGAACAAGGAAGAAGAAAGTATAGTCTTTGCCCTCAAAAAATTTAGTTTGATGGGGCATCCTATTTGCATATGCAGACACTCTTATCCAACCACTCTTGGTAGATACTCATCTAAATCTTCCCTTTCCTTCTTGGCCAAACTCCTTGAAAAAGCTGTTTACACTCTGTGCTTTGACTTCATCTCCTCTCACTCTTTTAATGCTCTATAATCTGGCTTCCAACCCTATCATTGACTGAAACTGTTCTCTTCAAAGTTACTAGCATCTTCTCTTTGTTGCCAGATCTAATGGCGTCTTCTCAGTTCTCAGCCTCCTCGATCTCTCTGCTTCATTTGACATTGTTAACCACTCTCTCCTCCAGGAAACAATTTCCTCTGGGGGTTTTCATGACACTCTTCTCTCTTTGTTCTCCGTCTACCTTCCTGACCTATCCTCCTCAGTTTTCCTTTGATGATCTATCATCTAAGCTGTACAGTCCAGCTCCTTTCCTATTTTCTCTCTATAATGTCATCCTCAATTATTATCCGGGGGGGGCGGGGGGCGGGATCTTTCTCCAGCTCAAGCGTCTCTATTGAGCTCTAATACTGCATCATGAACTGCCTACTGGACATTTCTATCCAGTGTCACATTGATACCTCAAATTCAAAAGATCTAAAACAGAATGCTTTATCCCATCTCTCATCCCTTCCCTTTTAAACTCTGTTAATGCTGTTGAGAGCATCACTGTCCTCCCATTCAGGGCTTAACCTCAGAGCCATCCTCATTCTCACTTAACCCACATATCCTATCATTTGTCAAATGTTGTGTTTTCTACCTCCACAATATCTAAGTCCCCTTTTCTCCATTCACATAGATACTATATTAGTTCAGGTCCTTATTACCTCTTTTAATTTGCATCCCTGCCTCAAGGGCATAATTCTTCAATTTGGCCTTTAAATAGCCACCAAAGAAATTTGATTATGATACCTCCACTGTTCAATAAATTCCAGTGGTTTCCCTTTGCCTTTGGAGTAATTCAAAGTTCCTCAAAATTTAACCCTTATCTACTTTTCCAGGTTGCTTACACATTCTCTGCCTCAAACTCTGAGATCTAGTCATTCAAGACCACATACTGTTCCACACATATAACACTACAACTTCATCTCCCACTTCCATGCCTTTGTACTAGCTTACCTCATGACTGGAATTCATTGCCTTCTCACCTTTGCCTCTATGAATCCCTGATTTTCTTCTGGATCTGGATCAAGTGCCACCTTGCAGATGAATACTTCCCTGATCTCCCCAGCTGCTAGTGCCTTCCTTGTATTAATTTTTTAAACCCTTACTTTCTGTATTAGAATTGATACTAAGTATCAGTTCTAAGCAGAAGGATGCTAAGGGCTAAGGAACTGGGGTTAAGTGACTTGCCCAGGGTCACACAGCTAGGAAGTGTCTGAGGCCAGATTTGAACCTAGGATATCTCATCTCTAACCAGGCTCTCTATCCATTGAGCCACCTAGTTGCTCCTGTATTGTATTAATTGTGTATATGTTAATATGTACCTTTTTTTTTTTACTTAAATGTAGTCTCTCTGATCTTTGTATTCCCAGCACTTGGCACAATGCCTAACATATAATAAACACTTAATAAATGCTTGTGGACTGATTGATTGACTGGAGAAAGAACCTCAGCCCAAGAAAGTTCTTTTTCATCTCTGAAATTCTGTCTCTAGACACAAGGATAGGGAGAGAGGAGCCTAGAGATGTTACCTGAGAACTTAAAGGCTTCATAGAATCTAGAGAAGAGCAAAGGCCATTTGAAACGTGCAAAGTTCACTACATCTTCTTTGACTTTCTGAGGGTCTGTTCTCCTATGGGCATAAATCCCCTGTGGTAGAAAGGAAAGACCATAAGACATATATACATACCCTATATTGGGGACCTCATCGGACATTAATTGGTCCCTATTAGATGAAAAAGCTCACAAGTTAGTAATTTTTTCAGAAAAACCTAGAGGGATAATGAAATAATGTTCAGTCTCTTCCTTACCTTTGTCACCTTCAACACCACCACCGTCATCATCATCATTGCTATCATCATTGCTTTCATCACCACTTCCAGTCCCACCATTGTTACAGTCCCTATCATGCTCACCATCACTATCACCAGCATTATTGTCTTTGCCATCACCACCACCATTATCTTCATCATTTTCATTGCCACCATCATTATCACCACTATCACCACCACCACCATACTTATCCTCATCATAATGAACACCAACAGCATCATCTTCAACAACACTATCACCTTCATTATTGTCTTTCCCATCGTCACTACTACAACCACCATTCTTCTCATCTTCACTACCACCAACATTATTATCATCATTGACCTCTGCCATATTTATCCTCATCATAACTGCCCCCAGCAGCAGCATCTTCAACATCTTACCCACATCACCTTTATCATTGTCTTTCCCATCACCATCACCATTACCATTCTTCTCTTCCTCATCTTCACCAACATTATTATGATCATTGGCTTCTATCATATTTATCCTCATCATAACCAAAAGCAGCAACAGCAGCAGCATCTTCAATATCCTCAACACCATCATCCAGCTATTATCAACATAAACACCAAAAGACATTCAGAATCAATGCCAAGGGGAAGTTCAGTCATTCTGAACTTGTAGAACCTCCTAGCAGGCTACTTATCACTGAGTCTAGCAGCAGTCTACTGAAACTCAACCATTATGAGCCAGCAACAGATAGTACAAATTATTGAAGGAAAGATTAAAGAAGTTACAGGAGAAAATAGAGAGCAAAACTATAGTAGTGGGGGAAGGGGCTCAATTTACCCCTGTCAGATCTAGACAAATCTAACCACAAAATAAAAAAATAAAGAAAGAATATAAGGAGATAAATAGACATTTAGAAAAGTTAGATATGATAGGCCTCTGGAAAATGGTGGATAGAAGTAGAGAGGAGTAATTTATAAGCTTTGCATATCTCCTTCACAAAATTAATCACATATTGATCCATAAAAACTTCACAAACAAATGCAGAAAATCAGAAATATTAAATGTATCTTTTCTGACCATAAAGTAATAAAAAGTACATTCAATAAAAAGCCTTTGAAGTCCAGTTAAAAATTAATAAAAAATTAAATAATTTAATGCTAAAGCATTGTGAGTTCAAAGAACAAATCATAGGCACAATGAACAATTTTATTAAAGCTAACAACAATAATGAGACAATATACTAAAATTTGAGGAATGTGGCTAAAGTAGTACTTAGGGGAAATTTTATATCTCTAAACACATATTATTAAAAGAAAGAGCAAATCAAGAAATTGAATTTGTGACTAAAAACTAGAGAAACGACAAATTTAAAACTCCCAATTTAACATAAAAAAAGAAATCCTTAAACTCAAAGGATAAATAGATAAATTGAAAGTAAAAAACCCACAAACTTCCAAAACAGTGAACTAATAAATAAATCAGGGAGCTATTTACAAAAAGTAAAATAGATACATTATTGCTAATTTTATTTTAAAATAAGAAAATCAAATTACCATTATCAAAAGTGGAAAGGGTGAATTCACAACCAATGAAGAAGAAAGAAAAGTAATTATTAGGCACTATTTAGCCCAATTCTATGTCAATAAAACTATCTAAGTTAAATAAATAACATATACAAAACTAGAAAACCAAATGAATAGGGAATAGAATATTTAAATAATAGAATATTTAAATAACCCTTTCTTAGAAAAGGAAACTGAACAACCAACAAACGAACTCCTTAAGAAAAAAAAAAACCTCAGTACCAGATGGCTTTAAAAGTGAATTCTACCAAACAGTTAAAGAATAATTAATTCCTGAGCTACATAAACTTTGAAAAAAATAGCTAAAAAGAATCCTACCAAATTCATTTTATGATACAAATATGATTTTGATATCTAAACCAAGGAGATCCAAAACATGGGAAAAAAACTATAGAAAGCTAGAGAGGAGATTGAAACAATACAGCACAAACATTATACAGAATAACTAGGCTGGATTTTTGCCAGGAATTTAGAGCTGAAAAAATATTAGGAAAAGTATAAGTATAATCAATCACATCAATAACAAATATCATTCATTTTAATTATCATTCATTAAAATAACAAAAATCATTCATTTTAATTTAAAAAGATACAGAAAATGCTTTGGTAAAATTCAACACCCATTCCTGTCAAAAATATTAGAAAGCACAGGAATAAATTGGGTTTAAATTTTTAAAAAATAATATCTATCTAACATGAAGAGCAAGCATCATCTGTAATGGGGATAAATTAGAAGCCTTCCCAATAAGGTTGAGGTAAAGCAAGGATTCCATTATCATCATTATTATTTAATATAAGAAATGCTACTTATTACTCTGGTCAAGACAATGATCCAAAACAATTCCAAAGGACTCATGATGACAAATTCTTTCTAAGCATTCTTTATTTTCCTTGCTGTTTTGCAACATGGCTAATATGGAAATATGTTTTGTATAACTTCATATGTATAATTTATATCATATTACTTGCCTTCTTAAGGGTAGGAGAGGAAAGGGAGGGAAAGAGAATTTGGACCTCAAAATTTTTTCAAATGAAAGTAATTTTTTACATGTAATTGTGAAATATTTAACAAGATATATATATATATGTAAAATAATAGAATTCTAACTATAAGAAGAAAAAGAAATTTAAGGAATTAGCACAGGCAATCAGGAAACAAAAGTACAACTTTTTTGCAGATGCAAAGCTCCAAAATATAAAATAAGCCCACACAAAACATCCACATGCCTATATACCAACAAAATCCATAGGAAGAAATAGAAAGAGAAACTTCATTTAAAATACTACAGACAGTATATGATATATGAGAGCCTACCCGCCAATACATGCACAGGAACTATATGAACACAATTGCAAAACACCTTTCACACAAATAAAGACAGATCTAAATAACTGGAGAACTATTAAAAATAATTATCAAATTATCAAAATTAATGTACTTATTCTGTGCCATACCAATCAGACTACAAATGATTACTTTATAGAGCTAGAAAAAAATAATTTAAATTTAAATATAAAATAAATTATAATATATATAACTTTATATATAACATATTATATAATATAATTTATAATATAAAAATAAAATTTAAAAATGTATCTGGAGAAACTTTATAGGAATTTACTCATTTGGCAGATAAAACTCTTAAGATAAAAACCTTTGCTTCTGTCCTTCCAGATGAATCTTATCCCCCTAGATTATTCTGTAAGTTGGTAGCAGAATCAGAACTTGACTCTGAGTTTCATGACTCCTCAGTAAGGTATTCTTCCAAGAAGAATGCCCCCTTTTTAAGGGTCTCATCCCCCCCCAAACCCCTCCCAATAGCTTCCAGAGAACCACCTGCCTACCTTTTTATGAGCAGCAATGGCAAGTTGGGCCCACTTCTCAAGGGTCTTTAGTGGCGTGATCTCCCTGTCTGGGATGTAGGTGGGGACCAGATTCAGGAGCCGTTCCAGGATCATCTCTGACCCATAGTCAACAAAATATTGCTGAGAAGCCAGTTCTGCTAGGTCATCTTCCTGGTAGGGTCAGAGATATGGAAGAAAGAAAGAGAATAAATCCAGGTCCAGCTCATATGCCACCTTCTTTGAGAAGATTCTCTGTTTCCTCCAACCCATACAGAGTTTCTCTTTTCCCTAATTCTTAAGTACTAAGCTCTATTAAGGTTTGGTTGATGAATAGCAAATGGACTTCTGGAGGGCTGTTGCTGGGGAGGACGGACAAAACTCCTGAGCTTAAGGGTTATATTTGTGGTAGAGCTTTATCTTCTTTTTCTTTTTATCCTCAACTTTGCACCCCTTGCATCCCTTCTCCTTTATCCTTATTGTGTTTTAAACCTTGAACCTACTCTGAACTGACCTAACATAGGCCTGGCTCACAATAACTTAGAAGCTTATATTTATATTGTGTTCATTTATAGTTGAGAAAGCACTCTCCCATGTATGACCTCATCTAGGAGAGACTTGAGGTAGAAAGACCCATTAGAAAGCTATTGAATGGGCTTCCTAGCTGTGTGACCCTGGTCAAGTCACTTGACCCCCCTTGCCTAGCCCTTACCACTCTTTAGCCTTGGAACCAATACCCAATATTGATTCTAAGACAGAAGGTGAGGGGGTTTAAAGAAAGGAGGCTATTGCAAATGTCTGGGTCTGAGGAAGTGTAGTGTTTAGGTTAGTGGAGAGAAAGAGCTGGAAGGAGACAAGTTGTGAGGGTAGAGATGACAAGATTCCACAATGGAATGGATAGCTCAGGTGAGGGCAAGTAAGGAGGAAAGGATGACTCTGAGGTTCTAAGTTTGGGCAACTAGAAGGAAGCCCAGGAAGGCACTTGAACCCTATAGGACTCCCCTCTGGCAGCCTCAGGATTCCTTCTTCAGTTGGTTCTTGGCATGTGTTTTATGAAGTGCTTTGGGTTGGGTACAAAGGCCTGGGAGGGAGCCCCTGGAGCTATGTATCAGAGTATATCAAAGCAGAAAGTCAGGGGACTGCTCTGCTCTAGCCTCTGATGAGAACTGGCCCCAGACTGGGCTAATTAGACACTGTTCTAGATCTAATCTCATGAGGAACAATCGAAGAGAGAAGCATCCTATTCCCAGGAAGGAAATGAGAAGACTGACCCTCCCTGGTCTAATCCACCCAGGTGCTGTCTCTTCCTTCTCACCTTCAGCGTGTAATAACCCGGAACAAGAGGCCAGCAGACCTACCTTCTCACACCGGTACTCCCCAAACTTCACCCCTCGGACGACCTGCTGGTAAATGAGGTTAGTGGCCACACTGTCGTCACGAGGGTTGTGCCAGGGTGTAAAGATCTCCTTGCGGAAGAAGAGCCTCCATGGGGCATTGCGCTCCTGGGCGCCCTGCTCCTTGGCATACTGCTCACACTGGGAGATGGCATCCATGACATGGTCATTCCCACTGCCCAAAGATGACACCTGAATGGGGGCAAGACAAGAGGTCAACAGAGAGGGAAAAGAAGGCCAGACAAGGTAGGACATTGAATTCAAGTCATAGTTTGCTAACAATGATAATGACAGCAACAATAACAATGGAGGGGGACAGCTGGGTGGCTCAGTGGATTGAGAGCCAGGCTCAGAGACGGGAGGTCCTGGGTTCAAATCTGACCTCAGACACTTCTCAGCTGTGTGACCCTAGGCAAGTCACTTGACCCCTTGCCTAGCCCTTACCACTCTTCTGTCTACACAGTGTAAACCTTAAAATTTCCCAGGCCCTACTTTATAAGATTGGATTAAGACCATTCCCCATTTGGACAGTGAACTCTACTTAAAGCAGGAATGTGAGAATTCTACTTTACCTACTTGGGTCTGCCCTAGGGGAAGATAAAGTTGTAAACTCTTTTCTGAACAATGAAAAGTACTTAAACCCATACTTTTCTTAAGCTAAGTACCTATAAAGGTCAAGCAACTTGGGAATTTACAAGGAACAAAGAACTGGAAAACTTACTCAGAGCTTTCCTGGTGTGAATTACTTAAAAATCCACACCTTCTTAGGTGTGGACTAAAAATGGGCGGTCCTTTAGAAACATCTACAGTGATTGGTAGATGTAAGGACTTAGGGGAGGTGACAGAGGAAATTTTGCCCTTAAAAAGAAGAGCTCAGGGAAGAGCTGGGAAGTCATTCTGAAACATTCAGATTGGAGAGACTCATTCTGAGGAGACTGATTCTGAAACATTCAGATGGAGGAGGGAGCTGGTGAAAGCAGCTGAGATGCTGCTGGCCTGGTGTCATTAGAAATCCTTACTTAGACAGATCTTATGGTGAGTTATAAAAAACTGACTGATTTCTCTTTTAAGACTCAGGTCTAGGCCATATTGGCTTTGAGGCCCTTCATACTTATTCCTTTCTTACTCTCCCTCTCTTTCTTTGATTACTCATTGTATTGTTAATTAAAATCTCTATAAAACCTAATTGACTTGGGTATTTGAATAATTGGGAATATTTCCCTGGCGACCACCTTATATTTGATTTTAAACCCAAGACACTGTAGTGAAACATATTTCTGCAGTCAAATTTACTCACCCTCTCTTATATCTATCACAATTTATATCTTTCACTATTTTAATCACTACAATTTAAGACATCAACCATTTTAAATCTCACAACAGTATTGATTCCAAGATAGAAGGTAAGGGTTTAAAATAATAATAATAATAACAACAACACCAACAGTATTGTTGCCAGAACTACCTCTAACATTGTAGCCTTTCTGATTCTAGAACTGAAAATGGCCTCTCCATTCTCAGATCCCCTAGACTTTGATTTCTCTTTTGCTTCTTTGGTTTACTACCTCATACAAATTGTCAACAACAACAACAAAAAGTGTTAAAGCTTTATTAACTTCAGAAGTACAAATGCTTGTTGGAGTTGGATGGATGCGAATCAAAGCATCCTATCTTTCACATCTGTGTATTTACAGTTTTGTTTGGGGGTTTTGGTTAGATATGACTTAGCTCTTAAAACAATGACCAACATGGAAGTGGGGTTTGCATGATAATTAAAATAAAATAAAAAAAGAAGTGCAAATGCTGCAAATGTACAAAAACAACATTTGAAAGACTAATTATTTCATTTAAGTTTTAAAATATTTCTTGTTATTTCTTGTTACAATTTATTATAATCAGTGTCAAGCACTGTTGATCATTCTATTCAACTTTTGAACTTTGTAAGGCACCAATTGTAATCATAGACTCGAGATCATCCAAAGAAAAAGCCTAATGGAGAATTTGGGTGATAGAGGTGACTTCTACCAATTCATTGGTCTGAGAAAGTGTCATCCCAAAACTGTTGCACATGAATGCTTAATGCAGAGTGCCCTGACTTGTTTAAATAAAAAATTAAAATTTATAATGCAAAATTCTTAGACCTAACTAAATAAATAAATAGAGAAATGTATATAAGCTTTCAAATGATAGTTTTTGTAACCAGATAGCATTTATACTTCTGAAATTATTCAATCCGAAAGCTGCACTAAGACTTTTTGGACATCATGTATTATTTGGGCAGCTAGGTAGTGCAGAGGATAGAGCTCTGAACTTGAAGTCCAGATGATCTGATTGAAATCCTATCTCAAACACTTATTAGTTGTGTGACCCTGAGCAAGTCACTTCACTGTTTGCCTCAGTTTCCTCATCTGTACGATGGGCTGGAGAATTAAATAACAAATCACTATTATCTTTGCTAAAAAGCTTGGGGTCGACTTCCGGTTAAGATGGTGGCTTAGAGAAAGCTAAAGTTCAGATCTCCGGAAAACCCTTCCCTACCGATCTCAAACTATAAGCTCCTAAGGCGCTGAAATTCAAAACGATCAAAAGCACAGACCCTGGGAACCCTCCTCCTGGACCTGGACCCGGTTCAAAAGGTACGGCTCCCCTCAAAAGCCAGAACCCAAGATCACTTGGACCTCAGGGGTAGGAGCGCAGAGTCCAAGGCTCCGGGAAGCCGCAGCCCGGCCTGGCTCAGAGAGCAGGGTCCTCGGAACAACAACCCTCAGGGCCTTCTACCCGAGTCCCAGTGAAAGTTACTGCCTGGGGCTTCCGCTGCAGAGAGCTGCTCGAAACAACAGCAACCCTCTGGGTGGGCAAGACAGCCTCAGGGGCTGGATCCTGCTATCCAAGTCTCAGTGAAAGTCCTTGCCCTCAGAGCTTGGGGAAGCTGCAGCCTATCCCCCCGCAGGCCGACCAAACAGCCTCACGGCCAGCGATTCTGAAGGCAACTTCCGGAAAGCGAGCCGGGGGGAGAGTGTGGCCTCGTGGTCCGACCCTTCCATTCCAGTTCCAGTGAGGCATATTCAGTTTAACCCAGGGAAAGCTCATAGAACCAACATCTGCCCAGGACTAAAGCCTCTGAACACCAGACAGAGATAAGAAAAGCTAATCCTCCACATTCAGAGATGGCAAACTCCACAGAAACACAGAAGCCCCAAAATACCAAAAAAAAATAAGAAGAAAGGGGCGACTTTGGACACATTCTATGGAGCCAAAATACAAAATACAGAGCAGATAGAAGAAGATATACAAGAAAATTCTCCAAAATCTTCCAAAGGAAATAGAAACTCTCCACAAACCCATGAAGAATTTGAATCAGAAATGACCAAAAAGATGGAAGCCCTCTGGGAGGAAAAGTGGGAAATAATGCAAAAGAAATTCACGCATCTACAAAACCAGTTTGACCAAACTGTAAAAGAAAACCAGGCTTTAAAGCAAGAACTAATAAAGCAAAGCCAAAACACCAAGAAATTAGAAGAGAACATAAAATATCTCACCGACAAGGTGATAGATCTGGAAAATAGAGGGAGAAGAGAAAATTTAAGAATAATTGGACTCCCAGAAAAGCCAGAAATAAACACCAAACTGGACATGGTGATACAAGATATAATCAAAGAAAATTGCCCAGAGATTCTAGAACAAGGGGGCAATACAGCCACTGACAGAGCTCACAGAACACCTTCTACACTAAACCCCCAAAAGACAACTCCCAGGAATGTAATTGCCAAATTCCAAAGCTATCAAACAAAAGAAAAAATCCTACAGGAAGCCAGAAAAAGACAATTTAGATATAAAGGAATGCCAATCAGGGTCACCCAAGACCTTGCAAGTTCTACTCTGAATGATCGTAAGGCATGGAACATGATCTTCAGAAAGGCAAGAGAGCTGGGTCTCCAACCAAGAATCAGCTACCCAGCAAAACTGACTATATACTTCCAAGGGAAAGTATGGGCATTCAACAAAATAGAAGACTTCCAACTTTTTGCAAAGAAAAGACCAGAGCTCTGTGGAAAGTTTGATACTGAAAATCAAAGAGCAAGGAATACCTGAAAAGGTAAATATTAAGGAAAGGGGAAAAATGTTATCTTCTTCTTTTACTCAAACTCTCTTCTATAAGGACTACATTTATATCAATCTATGTATACTAACATGTGGGGAAAATGTAATGTATAAATAGGGGGTAAAGAAAGACCAAATAGAATAATGGTTCTCACACAAAGATTCACATGGGAAGGGGAGGGGAAGAAAACTCCTATAAGAAGGAGAGGAAGAGAGGGGGGGGGGTTTACTTAAACCTCAATCTCAGGGAAATCAACTCTGAGAGGGAAAAACATCCAGATCCATTGGGATCTTGAATTCTATCTTACCCAACAAGGGTAAGGAGAAGGGAAAACCAAGGGGGGGAGGGGGAGAGGGAGAACAAAAAGGGAGGGAAAGAGAGGGGGGAGGGGGAGGGAAGAAAAAGGGAGGGACTAAAAAGGGAAACATCAAGGGAGGGGACAAGGGGGACTGATTCAAAGTAAATCACTGGACTAAAAGGTAGAGCCGAAGAAGAAAAGGTTAGAATTAGGGAAGGCAATCAAAATGCCAGGGAGTCCACAAATGACAATCATAACTTTGAACGTGAATGGGATGAACTCACCCATAAAACGTAGACGAATAGCAGAATGGATTAGAATCCAAAACCCTACCATATGTTGTCTTCAAGAAACACACATGAGGCGGGTTGACACCCACAAGGTCAGAATTAAAGGATGGAGTAAGACCTTCTGGGCCTCAACTGATAGAAAGAAGGCAGGAGTGGTAATCATGATATCTGATAAAGCCAATGCAAAAATAGACCTGATCAAAAGGGATAGGGAAGGTAATTATATTTTGTTAAAAGGGACTCTAGACAATGAGGAAATATCATTAATCAACATGTATGCACCAAATAATATAGCACCCAAATTTCTAATGGAGAAACTAGGAGAATTGAAGGAAGAAATAGACAATAAAACCATACTAGTGGGAGACTTAAACCAACCATTATCAAATTTAGATAAATCAAATCAAAAAATAAATAAGAAAGAGGTAAAAGAAGTGAATGAAATCTTAGAAAAATTAGAATTAATAGACATATGGAGAAAAATAAATAGGGATAAAAAGGAATACACCTTCTTCTCAGCACCACATGGCACATTCACAAAAATTGACCATACATTAGGTCACAGAAACATAGCACACAAATGCAAAAAAGCAGAAATAATGAATGCAGCCTTCTCAGATCACAAGGCAATAAAAATAATGATTAGTAATGGTACATGGAAAACCAAATCTAAAACCAATTGAAAATTAAACAATATGATACTCCAAAACCGTTTAGTTAAAGAAGAAATCATAGAAACAATTAATAATTTCATCAAGGAAAATGACAATGGCGAAACATCCTTTCAAACCTTTTGGGACGCAGCCAAAGCGGTAATCAGAGGCAAATTCATATCCCTGAATGTTTATATTAACAAACAAGGGAGAGCAGAGATCAATCAATTGGAAATGCAATTGAAAAAACTCGAAAGCGATCAAATTAAAAACCCCCAGCAGAAAACCAAATTAGAAATCCTAAAAATTAAGGGAGAAATTAATAAAATCGAAAGTGATAGAACTATTGATTTAATAATAAGACAAGAAGCTGGTACTTTGAAAAAACAAACAAAATAGACAAAGTACTGGTCAATCTAATTAAAAAAAGGAAGGAAGAAAAGCAAATTCACAGCATTAAAGATGAAAAGGGGGACAGCACCTCCAATGAGGAGGAAATTAAGGCAATCATTAGAAATTACTTTGCCCAATTATATGGCAACAAATACACCAATTTAGGAGAAATGGATGAATATATACAAAAATACAAACTGCCTAGACTAACAGAAGAGGAAATAGAATTCTTAAATAATCCCATATCAGAAATTGAAATCCATCAAGCCATCAAAGAACTTCCTAAGAAAAAATCCCCAGGGCCTGATGGATTCACCTGTGAATTCTATCAAACATTCAGAGAACAGTTAATCCCAATACTATACAAACTATTGACATAATAAGCAAAGAGGGAGTTCTACCAAACTCCTTTTACAACACAAACATGGTACTGATTCCAAAACCAGGCAGGTCAAAAACAGAGAAAGAAAACTATAGGCCAATCTCCCTAATGAATATAGATGCAAAAATCTTAAATAGGATACTAGCAAAAAGACTCCAGCAAGTGATCAGAAGGATCATTCACCATGATCAAGTAGGATTCATACCAGGGATGCAGGGCTGGTTCAACATTAGGAAAACCATCCACATAATTGACCACATCAACAAGCAAACTAGCAAGAACCACATGATTATCTCAATAGATGCAGAAAAAGCCTTTGATAAAATACAACACCCATTCCTATTAAAAACACTAGAAAGCTTATGAATAGGAGGGTCATTCCTAAAAATAATAAACAGTATATATCTAAAACCAACAGCTAATATCATCTGCAATGGGGATAAACTAGATGCATTCCCAATAAGATCAGGAGTGAAACAAGGATGCCCATTATCACCTCTACTATTTGACATTGTACTAGAAACACTAGCAGTAGCAATTAGAGAAGATAAAGGAATTGAAGGCATCAAAATAGGCAAGGAGGAGACCAAGTTATCACTCTTTGCGGATGACATGATGGTCTACTTAAAGAATCCTAGAGATTCAACCAAAAAGCTAATTGAAATAATCAACAACTTTAGCAAAGTTGCAGGATACAAAATAAACACACATAAATCATCAGCTTTTCTATATATCTCCAACACAGCTCAGCAGCAAGAACTAGAAAGAGAAATCCCATTCAAAATCACCTTAGACAAAATAAAATACCTAGGAATCTATCTCCCAAAACAAACACAGGAACTATATGAACACAACTACAAAACACTCGCCACACAACTAAAACTAGACTTGAACAAATGGAAAAACATTAACTGCTCATGGATAGGACAAGCCAATATAATAAAAATGACCATCCTACCCAAACTTATTTATCTATTTAGTGCCATACCCATTGAACTACCAAAATACTTCTTCACTGATTTAGAAAAAACCATAACAAAGTTCATTTGGAAGAACAAAAGATCAAGGATATCCAGGGAAATAATGAAAAAAAACACATATGATGGGGGCCTTGCAGTCCCTGACCTAAAACTATATTACAAAGCAGCAATCATCAAAACAATTTGGTACTGGCTAAGAAACAGAAAGGAAGATCAGTGGAATAGACTGGGGGAAAGCGACCTCAGCAAGACAGTATATGATAAACCCAAAAATCCCAGCTTTTGGGACAAAAATCCACTATTCGATAAAAACTGTTGGGAAAATTGGAAGACAGTGTGGGAGAGACTAGGAATAGATCAACACCTCACACCCTACACCAAGATAAATTCAAAATGGGTGAGTGACTTAAACATAAAGAAGGAAACCATAAGTAAATTGGGTAAACACAGAATAGTATACATGTCAGACCTTTGGGAGGGGAAAGGCTTTAAAACCAAGCAAGATATAGAAAGAATCACAAAATGTAAAATAAATAATTTTGACTACATCAAACTAAAAAACTTTTGTACAAACAAAACCAATATAACTAAAATCAGAAGGGAAACAACAAATTGGGAAAAAATCTTCATAGAAACCTCTGACAAAGGTTTAATTACTCATATTTATAATGAGCTAAATCAATTGTACAAAAAATCAAGCCATTCTCCAATTGATAAATGGGCAAGGGAAATGGATAGGCAGTTCTCAGATAAAGAAATCAAAACTATTAACAAGCACATGAAGAAGTGTTCTAAATCTCTTATAATCAGAGAGATGCAAATCACAACAACTCTGAGGTATCACCTCACACCTAGCATATTGGCTAACATAACAGCAAAGGAAAGTAATGAATGCTGGAGGGGATGTGGCAAAGTCAGGACATTAATGCATTGCTGGTGGAGTTGTGAATTGATCCAACCATTCTGGAGGGTAATTTGGAACTATGCCCAAAGGGCGACAAAAGAATATCTACCCTTTGACCCAGCCATAGCACTGCTGGGTCTGTACCCCAAAGAGATAATGGACACAAAGACTTGTACAAAAATATTAATAGCTGCGCTCTTTGTGGTGGCCCAAAACTGGAAAACGAGGGGATGCCTATCAATTGGGGAATGGCTGAACAAACTGTGGTATATGTTGGTGATGGAGTACTATTGTGCTAAAAGGAATAATAAAGTGGAGAAGTTCCATGGAGACTGGAACAACCTCCAGGAAGTGATGCAGAGCGAGAGGAGCAGAACCAGGAGAACATTGTACACAGAGACTAATACACTGTGGTATAATCGAACGTAATGGACTTCTCCATTAGTGGCGGTGCAATGTCCCTGAACAACTTGCAGGGATCCAGGAGAAAAAAACACCATTCATAAGCAAAGGATAAACTATGGGAGTGGAAACACCGAGGAAAAGCAACTGCCTGAATACAGAGGTTGAGGGGACATGACAGAGGATAGACTCTAAATGAACACTCTAATACAAATACTATCAACAAAGCAATGGGTTCAAATCAAGAAAACATCTAATGCCCAGTGGACTTACGCGTCGGCTATGGGGGGTGGGGGGGAGGAAAAGAAAATGATCTATGTCTTTAACGAATAATGCTTGGAAATGATCAAATAAAATATATTTAAAAAAAAATAAAATAAAAAAAATAAAAAAAAAGAACTGTGGGAGTAGAAATGCAGAGGAAAAACAACTCCCTGATCACATGGGTCAGTGGGGATATGACTGGGGATATAGACTTTAAATGATCACCCTAATGCAAATATTAATAATATGGAAATCAGTCTTATTCAACGACACATGTAAAACCCAGTGGAATTGCAGCTCGTTAGCTATGGGAATGGGGTGGAAGGGGGGGGAAGAATATGAATCATATAACCATGGAAAAACATTCTAATTAACTAATTAAATAAAAATTTTCAAATAAAAAAACGAATACTTAACAGGGAAAAAAAAAAGCTTGGGGTCACCAAGAGAGGACAACTGAACAACAAGTATTATTTTGGCCATCCCATGTGCCTGGAAAATATTTCATCCTTATCTTAAACTCAGAGAGTCTAATCTTTTTCTTCCTTTAAGACTCAGCTCAAGTACCAACTTCTACACAAAGCCTTTCCTTATTCCTCCTATCTGCTGATGCCCTCCCTCCTGTTACCTTGCATTTACTGACTTTTTATTCACTTCATATTTACACTGTATTTTTCTCTGTGCTTCTTGTCCACCCCATTAGAATGTAAGTTGCTTAGGACTGGGGATGGTTTCATTCTTTGTACTTGTGTCTCCAGTGTTCAGGACTTATTGGTTGACTATTCCTATCTATGGATGTGTCCTACTCTGGCACCCCCAGTCCTGCCAACCAGAATATAAGCAGGTCAGGCACTGCAGATTTTATCACTGTTGTTCATGTTGTGGTTGTCCAATTGTTCAATTGTGTCTGACTCTTTGTAACCCCGTGGACCATATTGTCCAGTTTTCTTGGCAAAGATGCTGAAGAAGTTTGCCATTTCCTTCTCCAGAGGCTAAGTGACTTGCCCCGGTCCACAGCTAGTGTGTTGGAGATCACATTTAACTCAGGTCTTCCTGACTCCAGGTCCAGCACTCCATCCACAGAGCCTCCTAGCTTCCCTCTTTCTCATAGTCTCATTCACAGTTGTTGCTTAATAAATGCCACTTGAATTGAATATCAGTGACTTTTTTCCCCATAGCAGAGATGGAATACAGGTAAGGGCTTGCCTAGAGTCATAGAAGTGTCTAAGGTGGGATTTGAACTCAAGTCTTCCTGACTCCAGATCCTGTGTTCTATGCATTGTGCCACCTAGCTGCCTCAAAATCCAACAAACAAATTGAAAGGGAAACACCAAGTTCTAAACACATTTTTTCACCCTTGGGAGCTTACAAAGGGATTTTTTTCCTGTGCCATCTTATGGGAACTCACAAAATCCTATAAGGCAGATGGTACCGGCACTCCCAGTAGGTTTAGCCCAAGGAATGATGAAGTTAAAAGACCTGTGTTCAAGTAAGAGTTGTAACTAATCTAATTAATCACAGGTATAAGCTGTTTGATTCCTGAGAAAGTCTCTTCACCCTCTTGAGGGTTTAGTTTTTTCCTCTTTTATAAAAGGGAGTGATTTCCATTGGTATGTCTTATAGCTAATCCATAAAATCTACTCTATCCCTTAACTATATTCCTACATAGATAAGATGGGAGCTGTAGGCAGGGCCCAGAGAAGAGAAAGAAGAGCTCTCCCTAACTTTTTTTTTTAAACTCTTACCTTCCCTCTTGGAGTCAATACTGTGTATTGGCTCCAAGGCAGAAGAGTGGTAAGGGCTAGGCAATGGGGGTCAAGTGACTTGCCTAGGGTCTTACAGCTAAGAAATGTCTGAGGTCAGATTTGAACCTAGGACCTCCCATCTCTAGGTCTGGCTCTCAATCCACTGAGCTACAGCTGCCCCCCCCTTTTTTTTCAGATGAGGCTAATGCCAAATAGATTTATTGTATATAGAAAAAGAAAAAAAAAACACACTTGAAATGTTAAAGGTTTATCATCCAAAAGAAGGACATAGGGAGTTGGGTGGAGTCTAGTTTTAAGAGTGATGGGGTGTTACCTACCAGTTTTCCTTACTCCTACTATAAAATAAATTTTGTTTTCCTATAAACCAAGGGTTTGTGCTTTACTGGGCCTGAAGAGGTCCCTGGGCGGGTGGTTATTATCTCCCATCCATCTAGGAAGCTTCCTAATTTCATATGTTCTACTTCACAAGG
Source organism: Monodelphis domestica (assembly GCF_027887165.1). Classification (NCBI taxonomy): domain Eukaryota; kingdom Metazoa; phylum Chordata; class Mammalia; order Didelphimorphia; family Didelphidae; genus Monodelphis; species Monodelphis domestica. The sequence goes on from NC_077230.1 coordinate 340,566,096, forward strand.
AAGCTGGGAAAATCCCTTGCCATCAGCAGAGACGTAAGGACACATGAGCTTTTTAGTATTACCCCCGTTTTTCAAAGAAAAAAACTGAGACTCAAAGAGAAATGACTTGGAATTCACATAGGCACATACCCTCCCCTCTGGCCTTCTGGTTTGAATCAAGGAAGCACAAACCTTATCAAATAGGGCAATGTAGAGAGAAAACCCAAAGCGATCCCTGAGTGTTATCTTGTCGGCGAGAGAGTTGCAGAGCTCTCGGGCTGTTGTTGCTGAGTCAGCCAAGAGGGTCTTGGTGGTCCCGTCCATAAATGTCACAGGCAACATGATGGGTTTCTTGGATTTTGTAGCCTATGATGTTTCAGGGGCAAAATGAGACCACAGAAAGTTAGAGTAGACACATTGGAATGACCTACAGGTCTCCCTGGGTATCAAATGTCAGAGCTGAGAGGGACTTTAAAACACAGAAGGTCAGAACTAGAAGGGTCTTAGAACATGGGCTGCTAAAGATTTCCTTGTGGAAGAAGAGCTGCCATGGGGTATCATGCTCCTTGGCCCTCTGCTCCTTGGTGCATTGTTTACACTAGAAGATAGCTTCCATAATACAATCATTCCCACTGCCCAAAGATAACACCTGAACAGGGGTAAGACAGGAGACCGTGTAAGAGTCCTTAAAGCACAAAAAGCAGAGATGTAAGAGACTTTGGAACATAGGCAATCAGAACCTAGGATTTGGGGACAGCTAGGTGGCAGTAGGTAGAGTTCCAGACCTGAAGTCAGGGCTCAAATCTGGCTTCAGACATTTCTTAGCTGTAAGACCCTAGGCAAGTCATTTAACCATGATTGCCCAGCCCTTGCCCTTCTGTGTCTTAGAGTTGTTAATAGGACAGAAAGTAATGGTTTAAAAAAAAAAGAATCCAAGAGGTTGTAGCTAAAAGGGACTCTAGTACATAAAATGTTGAAGCAGGAATGGATCTTATAAATCCTTTATTTCAACCTCATTTTAACATTGAGGAAAGTATGACCCAGAGAAGGTAAATGACTTGTCCATAGTCACTACTAAAGTTGGAATAGAGCCACAAATGGATCCTGGGTGTCCTGCTTTCCAGTCCAAGACTCACTCCATTAGACTATCCTGTCCCCTCTTTGACTGAATAAAGCCAGGCTATTTTCTTTTTGAACCAGCCAGCATGTGGCTGTGTCTTTCTGTCTCACAAAACTTTCATGAGTAGATTGAGAACAAACTGGATGCATTACTCATGGGAGCCAAGATACACTTCTAGCTTGATTTGCAGCTTGGCTTGCCATCTTTGAAAGTAGGTAGGCATTTGGAGGTGATGACATGCTAATCTGATCATCTACCCTACTGGGACCAGGCTAGAGGAGAAACCTGCTCCTCCCCTCAAAGTCTTTATATCTTCTCTGTTCTGTAGCTGCATTTTCACAGGGGGCTTTGTGGAGATGACACATTCTAGATCATCATCTGGCCTCAGAAAAGAACTCTAATGCTGGGCCTTGCTTGCTGTGTGACAAAGCCAATGACCCCATCACAGAATCACAGCATCTCAGAACTGAAGAGAACTCAAGGGCCTCTTTTTGCAAAAGCTAGATTAGACTTCTCTTCCTTAGGCTCAGAGGGTAGAACTAAGAGTGATGGGTGGAAGTTACAAGCAGACAGATTTAGATTGGATATCAATAAAAATATCATAATAAGCAAAACTGTCCAAAGATAGACTGGATTTCCCTGGAAATTAATGATACTACTAACACATTTCTCTAATATATTAAAGACTATGGAACTCTTCCCTCAAAATAACCCTGTGAGATGAATAGTACAAGTGTTATTAGTTTCATTCTATAGATGAGAAGATGAAAGTGAATTAAGGAGGTGAAGGGTCTTGACTAAAATACAACTAATAGTTTTCAGCTGACATTAGAACCCAGGTCATCCGACTCCAAATTCAATACTCTTCTCACAATACCAGTCTAAGATCTCTTTTCTTAGAGATTTTCAAATGGGGTCTGAATGGTTCTATGTTGTAGACTCAGTGCAGGGCATTCCTACTCAGTGATAGATTAGATCAGTGATGGCAAACCTTTTAGAGACCAAGTGCCCAAAGTGCAACCTTGTATGTGAGCCTCATGCCTTACCCCAGACAGAGAAGGGAGGAAGCTCTTCCATTGGACTGCTGGGCAGAGAGGTGAGTGAAGTGAGAAATGTCCTCAGGCAAGGTGGAGAGGGGGAGAGTCCCCTCTGGTACGAATGCCAAAGGTTTGCCAACATGGTATTAGGTCAAGATCCTTTTCAGCTCTGAGATTCTGTGATTTTCAGGCAAGCAGGATCATAAGGCAGTACTCTGGCATTAGAATATAAGCTCTTACAAAAATATTTATAGCTGCACTCTTTGTGGTGGCAAAAAAAATTGGAAAATGAGTGGATGCCCTTCGACTGAGGAATAGCTAAATAAATTGTGGTATCTGTTGTTGGTGATGGAATACTATTGTGCTAAAAGGAATAATGAACTGGAGGAATTCCACGTGAACTGGAAAAACTTCCAAGAATTGATGCAGAGTGAAAGGAGCAGAAATAGGAGAACATTATACACAGAGAGGGATACACTGTGGCACAATCGAATGGGATAGACTTCTCTACTAGCAGTAATGCTAGTAATCAAGGACAATTCTGAGGGACTTATGAGAAAGAACGCTATTTACATCCAGAGAAAGAACTGTGGGAAACACAGAATATAAACAATTGCTTGATCACATGGTTTGATGAGGATATGATTTGGGATGTAGACTCTAAATAATAACCCTAATGCAAATATTAATAATATGGAAATAGGTCTTGATCAATGACACATTTAAAACCTAGTGGAATTGCTCATTGGCTCCAAGAGAGGGGTGGGAGGAGAGGGAAAGAACATAATTCATGTAACCATGGAAAAAAATCTAAATTAATTAATTAAACTTTGAAACTAATAAAAAGATAACTAAAAAAAAGAATATAAGCTCTTTAAGGCAGGAGCTATTTTACTTATGTCTTGGGGATGTCTGGTACAGAGTAGGTGCTTGAAAAATGCTTGATTAGTTGACAGGTCAGGGTTGGTAGAGACCTCTATCATAAGTAGTTACCTTCTCCAACCTACATAAAGCCAGCCCAGCTCATACCTGTAGTTCCAGCCAGCTAGGAGGCTGGGTCCTTGTTCCATTCACAAAGGTCCTCCTTAGCCTTTCTTCACAGTAAGGAGCATAACCAGGTGGGCCCCCATTCATGTAGTTCCTCAGATACTGTCAGATATACAAAGACATAAGCAAAGAATGGTGAGAAACAAGCCTGTGTTCAGCATCACAGTGGAGCTGGGAAAAGCTTTAGAAGGTATCTAGTCAGGGGCAGCTAGATAGTACAGTGGATAAAGAACCAGGCCTGGAGTCAGGAGGACCTGGTTTCAAATTTGACCTCAGATACTTCCTGCCTTGTGATCCCAATTGCCTAGCCCTTACCAGTCTTCTGCCTTGGATACTTAATATTGATTCTAAGATAGAAGGTAAAGGTTAAAAAAAAAGTCATTTAGTTCACCCCTGCCTCCACATTTGTAAAATGGGGAAATTGAGACCAGAAGTATTTAAGTGACTTGACCACAAAACCAGGTAGTAAGTAACAGAGCTAGGATTTGAACCTAGAGCTTCTGACTCCAAATCCAGTGATCTTCTTTCATTATATTATGGCACATTATATGTGGGTGTAATTCTTGGTATAATATTGGATAAAACAAAATCTTTTCCTGGAATTATTTTTTTAACCCCTACCTTTTGCCCTAGAATTGATACTAAGTATTGGTTCCAAGGCAGAAGAGCAGTAAGGGCAAGGCAAATGGGGTTAAGTGATTTGCCCTGGGTCGCCCAGGTAGGAAGGGTCCAAGGCTAGATTTGAAGTCAAGTTCTCCTGACTCCAGGCCAGGCACTCTATCCACTGCACTACTTGTCTGTCCTCCCCTGCACTCTTCCACCCCCACCCCCCCAACCACAGAATGCACTTGGAGACAAGAGGGTAGACATGAACTCCATGATTTCTGGGGGCCATCCCTGAGTGCCCAGTTCTATACAGTTAACAGGGCTCTTCTAGAAGAAGCAGTAGCAAATAAAGGAATCTCGGCCACAGAGGTCCAGTCAAAACATAAAGGATCTCCCTTTCCTTTGAAGCCCAACAGTGCTTAGAGTTTCTAATGCTAGGAACTTAAGTTTCTAGAGAGCTTTGCAACTCACAAAGTATTTCCCCCTAAGCTAGGATCCACACCTACCTCTTCTAAGGTTCTAAGTTTCCCCTACCTATAGCTCACTGACCCTCACAGCAGACATGATCCCTCATGGTGGCTCTGGAGTCAATCCACAAATATTCATTCCCCAAACCTTGGCAAAGTTGCCTCCCATTCCAGAGAATGAAGAGGTCTGCCGACACTTTCCACTGAGGTCATCTGTCAAGAGGATCAGCTGGTTTTAAAGCAGTTAGAGGGAGACAAGTCATAAGTGAAGTTTGGGAATTTCAGTATAAGGGAATTAACAGTATGGGAGTTATGTTGTAGAAAGAGCCCTGTTGTAGTTGGAATGAGAAGTCTTGGGATCAAGTCCTAGCTCTGGCATGTGCTCACAGGAAATCTTTCCTTTTAATACCTCTGTTGATTATTTCACACACACACACACACACATGAAAACAAATTAGCTCCTCTATTAGATTGTGAGCTCCTTGAGGGCAGGGAACCACATCTTTACTTTCTTGTATCCCCAAGGTTTAGTCCAGTGCCTAGCATATAGTAGGATCAAATGAGATAATAATTGTATTTAACATAGTGCCTGGCTTTGTACCCCAAGATTTAGGTTGTATCCCACTAATATTTTGTATCAATTAGTGGTGCCCAGGGACTTAATGAATGTTGCTGACTTCTACTCTGGATATCAGTCTCTTCTTCTGAAAAAGTGTGACAGTAATGCCCTCCATGTCTAGGATTACTTTGTAATCCAATAGAAGCTGATCAATGTGAGCAGTTACACTAATACATTTTAATATTAGGCATTCTGTATTCTTGATGCTGATGGTCTGTCCTCTCGGTTTGCCCCTGCTCTATCAAGGTAGTTAATAGTGATTCAAACATGAGTTCTGGTCCCAGTCAGAATGCTTTCAGGGATTCCTTATTCAGTGTTATAGAACCACCCTCTGATACCTAGCTCTGTGAGTAGGTGTGTCTCCCTCATAATCTGCCCATTAAAATCTAGATGAAGGGAGCTGGGTCTTATTGTGTGCTTCTGGGAGAATTAGTTTCCCTTTAAAGGGCATTCATTGGTCTGTGAGTTTGGGTAAATAATGAAAGGAAGGGACCAGGGAAGCCAGCCTTAACCTAATCTGGACCTGTGTGAGAGAAGTTCTGAAGTAGTCCATATCTCAGCTCTACTTAAACACGTGGGAAAAAAGACTCCTCCCCTCCCACATTACCTTAACGAACTTTTCAGAAGGTGCAAAGCACCCCACACACAGGGACACCAGGATCCAGCCTCGGGCATAGCTGCTCTTGGAAGGGTTGTGAGTGAGCTGTTTGCAAATCTGACAATATATTTCATCCCTAGAAAGCACAAGGCAGGCAGGGATGGTTAATCATGCAGTGAGTACTTGAGAGAACACAATATAGATGAGGGGCTGGAGAGGCTTAGGGTCAAAGCCTTTATAGGTGATAGATTTCCTTCATCACCTTCATCATCAGCATCATAATTTGTTGTTCAGTCATTTCAGTCACATCCAACTCTTTATGACCCCATTTGAGGTTTTCTTAGGAATGATCCTAGAGTGGTTTGCCATTTCCTTCTCCAGATCATCTTATAGATGAAGAAACTGAGGCAAATAGGGTTAAGTGACTTGTCCAGGTAGTAAGTGTCTGAGGCCAGGTTTGAACTCAAGAAGGTGAATTTTCTTGACTCTAGGCTGAGCACTCTATCCACCATGCCACTTTGCTGCCCTCACAATAATAATCTTAGTTGGTATTTCTTTAGTACTTACAGTTTGCCAAATCCTTTTTGTATATATTATCAACTAATCAATCCATGAACATTTATTAAGTGCCTGACTATGTGCCAGGTACTATGCTAAGTGCTAGGGAAATAAAAAAAGAGGCAAAAGATAGTCCCTGCCCTCAAGGAGCTTACAACCTAATGGGGGAGACAACATGCAAAAATATACACAAAGTAAGTTAGAGTCAAAACAAATAAGAAATAATTGGCAGAGAAAAGGCATTTGAATTAACACAGATTCGAGAAAGTGGGATTTTGGCTAAGACTTAAAGGGATCCTGGGAGGTCAGTGATCAGAGCAGAGGAGGGAGAGCATTCTAGGCACAGGAGATAGAGAAAATGCCCAGAGCCAAGAGATGGAATGTCTTGTTCCTGGAAAAGCCAGGAGGTCAATGTCACTGAATCAAAGCATACGTGTCTGGGAGCAAGGCGTAAGAAGACTAGAAAGGGAGAAGGGACTAGGTTATGAAGGGCTTTGAATGGTAAACAGAGCATTTTGTGTTCCTTCTGAAGGCAATATGAAGCCCCTGGGAGGGAGGAGTGGGGAGGTGTGTGTGGGGGTGTGAGGACACGACTGGATCTGTGTTTTAGGAAAATCACTTTGGTGGCTGGAAGGATGATGACTTGGAGTAGGGGGAGACTTAAGAAAGATAGACCCACCAGCTGACTATTGTAATAACCTGGATGATAAGAGCTTGTACCAGAGAGTCAGCAAGTAGTGTCAGAGGCAAGCAGAAGATATATTTGAGAGGTGAAATGGAAAGGTCTTGGCAAGAGATATGGAAAGTGAGACATAGTGAGGAGTCCAGGATGCCTCCCAGGTTGTAAGCCTGCAAGACCCTGGGAGGTAAGATCGATTTTATCACATTCATTTTTACAGATGAGGTGACCAAGGCCTACAGGAGATAGGTGACTTACCCAGGGTCACACAACCAATAAGCATCTGAAGAAGGATTCAAACTCAGGTCTTCCTGGTTTCTAAGTCTTGGCTCTAACTACTATGCTACACTCAATGGACCAGTTCTGGAAATATACATGAATACATCTTCTGCAAGTTTAATCACATTCTCTTGGGGAATGGGGTATCGCTGATTTAATTAGCCAAGATTAAAGAGGGCTGGACTCCATTCCAGATGGAGAGGTGGCACACTGAAAAGTGCCGGTCTTCTGTTTTGAAAGACATGACAACTTACTGTGTCAAGACAACCACACTGTAGCAGTTGTTACCTTGGGCAAGTCCCTTAGCTTCTGGGTGGAAACAGCCTCTTTCCACACAGCTGGAAATGTCTGAATCTTTAACACTGCCAATCTGTACAAGATTAGTCTTTCAGATGGCATCTAGGAAGATGGTTCTGTTCCTTCAGAACCCTGGGCGTCATGCACTGGGCCGGGGAAGAGGAGCAGGGCTACCCTCCCATTCTCCCCCTCACTCCAGGGCCCCTGTGGCCACAAGACTCAAGGTTGGAGTTTCTTTCGTTTGTTCTTTTCAGTTCGAGGCTCAGGCAACAGAATCCCCAGATCTGGGAGCTCCAGTCCTGGTGACCCTGGAGCCAGAATCCAGGCTGCCTATTGCTGCTAACCCAGCAGAGATGCCTTGAGAAGTCAGGGTCCTGGGACTTTACACTTGGAACTAGTGGGGCTAATGCTATATAAGACCTGAATTAGGTTGTGTGTTTTTTTTTTAATCATAACCTTCTGCCTTAGAATCAATACTGTCTTGGTTCCAGGGCAGAAGAGCAGTAAGGGCTAGGGAATGGGGGTTAAGTGACTTGCCCAGGGTCACACAGCTAGGAAGTATCTGAGACTAGATTTGAACCCAGGACCTCCTAGCTCTCTGAGCCTGGCTCTCCCTCCACTGAGCCTCTTTGTTGTCACCTGATTTAAGTTGGAAACCTAATCTTCCTCTGCTTCCCAGAGGCTGATGGGGCATGAAGGAATTATGTCCTTCTCCCACTTCCCCCAACATAGTGAGGGGGTTACATTTGCATCTTTGCTCTTTCTGTACCTTTGAAGTAAATATTTCTCTATAAAGACTAACCTGACTATTCAATGATTATACTGGGGTACCAGAGACCCCTAAAATTAGGGGGTAGCCAGGTGCCTTAGCAGTTCTGCCTGAAGACCTTCTGGGGGAAGCCGTCCTTGTGAGGAAGAAGCCCCTTCTTAGACTGATCTGAAAGGGGCACTCCCTCCTCCATTGGTCCCAGTTCTGCCCTCCAGGTCTGAGCTGAACAAATCAGCTTCCTCTTTCTCCAGGACAGCCCTCCCTCCTTCCCCTCATCCTCTCCTCCAGGCCATCTGCCTCCTGTTTGCATGTACCTCAGGGCAGGCCGCAGGATGCCATTCCCAATGATGAAGTGAAGCTTCTCCAAGTTAGAGGTGGGCCTGTCCTCCAGCATACTGTTTCCCTGGACGGTGGATTCCCCATCATGCAGTCTCTTGGTTACCTGAAAGGTCAGAAGTCAGAGAGAGAGAGAGAGAAAGAGAGGTGGGGAGAAAACAACCCAGAAACAATGAGATAAAAGGATAATTTTATCTTTGATTCCGTCGGAATCCCGGGACTGCAGGTCTTCTTCTTTCTTTTTCTTTGTTTTCTTTAGAATATTTTTTTCCATGGTTACATGATTCAAGATTCCCCCCCCCCCCCCACCTCTTCCCTTCCAGGGCTTCTTTATTTCTTCCAAACCTAACTGGAAGAATTGAGGCAGGTCAGGGAGCCTCTTTAGACTTCTCTTCCCACATCTCTGTCACTTCCCTGCTGATTCCTGCTCTGGCATTCTCTAAGTTCTCCAGATCCTTCCCCCCCCCCCTTTTATCCTAACTTCTGTCTTAGAATTGATACCAAGTATTGGTTCCAAGGCAGAAGAGTAGTAAGGGCTAAACAACTGGGGATAAGTGACTTGCTCAAGGTTGCACATAAGACATATCTAAGGTCAAATTTGAACCCAGGACCTCCTGTCCTCAGGCTTGGCTCTCAATCCACTGGGCCATCTAGCTGTTCCTCCCTGCATCCAATGAGCTTGAGTATTTTCCCTTTACCTCTCTATAAGCCCTTGTCTCTAGCTCTGGCCCAGGACTCAGCTCATCTAGGAATCCCAGCCTGATTAACACCATCAAATCTTTGCTTACATGCACCTCTTAGTACAGAGGACCATTCCCATCTCTCATACTCCTGTTGTTCTTAACACCAAGCCACACACATAGGAAATACAAGCAAAAGCTTGTTGGAGGAAATAAGTAGCATTTATTAAGTGCCTACTATGTGCCTGGAACTTTGCCAAGTGTTTTACAAAATTATCACATTTAATCCTCACCCCAACCCTCAGAGGTAGGTGCTATTTTAATCCCCATTTTATATTTGGGGAAACAGAGGCAGTCAGAGGTTAAGTGACTTGCCCAGGGTCACACAGCTAGTAAATGTCTGAGACTGGATTTGAACTCAGATATCTTTAATTGCACACTCAGCAATACAGTCACTGTACCACCCTACTACCTTCAGTGCTGAATAAAGAACAAATAAATCTGTGAATGAAAATATAGGCAAAGGGGTAACCAGGTGACTCAGTGAATAGAGTTCCAGGCCTAGAGATGGGAGGTCCTGGGTTCAAATCTGGCCTTAGTCACTTTTAGCTGTGCCACTTACCCTAATTGCTTAGCCCTTACAGTTCACCTGCCTCGGAACCACTATTTTCTATTAATTCTAAGTCAGAAGGTAAGGATTTTAAATAAATAAATAGGGAAATGAAAGATGAGTGAATGAATGAGTAAAGGAATAGATAGATGACTAATGAGTAGGTAAGTGGAAAAATGAATGAGTTAATTCATTCAACAAAAGAAAAATTGGTGGAGCTGTGAACTGATCCAACTAATTTGGAAAACAATTTGGAATTATACTAAAAAAGTCTCTAAAAAGGTTTTTGTACAAACAAAACCAATGTAATCAAAATTAGAAGGGAAGCAACAATTTGGGAAAAAATCTTTATAACAAAAACCTCCAACAAAGGTATAATTACTCAAATTTATAAGGAACCAAATCAATTGTACAAAAAAATCAAGTCATTCTCCAATTGATAAATGGCCAAGGGACATGAATAGGCAATTTTCAGATAAAGAAATCAAAACTATCAATAAGCTCATGAAAAAGTTTTCTAAATCTCTTATAATTAGAGAAACACAAATCAAAGCAACTCTGAGGTATCACCTCACACCTAAGAGATTGGCTACCATGACAGCAAAGGAAAGTAATAAATGTTGGAGGGGATGTGGCAAAATTGAAACATTGATGCATTGCTGGTGGAGTTGTGAATTGATCCAACCATTCTGGATGGCAATTTGGAACTATGCCCAAAGGGCACTAAAAGACTGTCTGCCCTTTGATCTAGCCATAGCACTGCTAGGTTTGTACCCTAAAGAGATCATAAGGAAAAAGACATATACAAGAATATTCATAACTGCACTCTTTGTGGTGGCAAAAAATTGGAAAATGAGGGGATGCCCTTCGATTGGGGAATGGCTGAACAAATTGTGGTATCTGTTGGTGATGGAATACTATTGTGCTCAAAGGAGTAATGAATTGGAGGAATTCCATGTGAATTGGAACGACCTCCAGGAATTGATGAAGAACGAAAGGAGCAGAACCAGGAGAACAATGTACACAGAGACTAATACACTGTGGTACAATCAAATGTAATGGACTTCTCTACTAGCAGCAATGCAATGATCCAGGACATTTCTGAGGGACTTATGAGAAAGAATGCTATTCACATCCAGAGAAAGAACTGTGGGAGTAGAAACACAGAAGAAAAACAACTGCTTGATCACATGGGTTGATGGGGATATGATTGGGGATGTAGACTCTAAACAATCACCCTAGTGCAAACATCAATAATATGGAAATAAATCTTGATCAATTACACATATAAAACCCAATAGAACTGCTCGTTGGCTACTGGAGGGGGTTGGGAGGTGGGGAGGGAAAGAACATGAATCATGTAAGCATGGAAAAATATTCTAAATCAATTAATTAAATAAAAATTTTCAAATAAAAAAAAAGTCTCTAAACGCATTCACTCCTTGACCCAGTGATATCATTCCTAGGTGCATGTATACAAAGTCAAGGGGCAGAGGGGAAGTTTCTGTACTCACTAGACTATCTATAGGAGCACATTTTGTAATGGTGAAAGAAAGTGTTGATTTGTTTTGCTTAATTACTTTTTTAAAAAAATAAGGGAAGTGAGGAGTTTGGTGACATGCTAGTGATTTTTTAAAAGCATGAATTGAATATAAAGAATTAATTGGATTCTCTTCTCCAATATCTCCTCCACATGAATGCCAGAAAAAATATTTTCTAAAGCATCTGCTCAAGAATCTTTAGTGGATCCCAATTGCCTTTGGAATAAGAGTGAGGCTTATTTTTGTCATTTAAAGTTCCTCAGAATCTGGCCTCAGCCTCCTTCTTTCCAGGCTTACTGTGCATCCCCTTTTTCTTCATTAAAAACAAATCAATCTATTTGCTGATCCCCAATTTGGCATCTTAATGTCCTGCCACCTCCATAGTTTTGCACGAGCTGTGTTCCATGCCTGGAATATACTTCCTCTTTATCTCTTAGAATCCACAGCTTCACAGCAGATTTAAGTTTAAATGCTGCCACATAAGGGGAATCTTTCCTGATTTGTCCTACTTCCCCTTTGAAACCCTCCCTGGTTTTTTCTGTCCACAACCATGATCTCTTTCCCTACAGTAGTAATAGTGAACCTTTTAGAGACTGAGTGCCCAAACTGTCCCTAGTTCCCCTGCACCTTACCCCAGACAGGGGAGGGAAGAAGTGTTCCCATTGAGCTGCTGGGCAGAGGGGCAGGTGATGTGAGAAATGTCCTCAGGCGTTGGGGAGAGGAAGAAGGGAGCAGCCCAGACCCACTGGCTTTTTAGTAACAAACTCTGGCACTCAGTGCTGGGGCAAGGGCAAGGGCATACTTGCCTACAGAGAGGGCTCTGAGTATCCCATTAGCATACATGTCATAGATTCACCACCACAGCCTTGTGGTATCCTCCTAGTAGTTCCTTGGGGGCAAGGTAAGGTCTGGTTTCTGACTTGTCATTTCTCCCATTCCTTGAACAATGCTTTGCACATTATTATTTAAAAAACAAAAAAAAAAAAACTAGTATAGAATTCCCAGAGGAGGAAACTTCCTCTGCCTAATCCATAAGAGCACCTTCTTAGGAACTTATGGTTTTAAGGAGTTGCCTGGGGCAGAGGTATCAAATTCTCCAGAGTGTAGAAACTAGATTAAAATGTAATTGGGAATATTTAATAAAATAAAACAATGGAATTAGAAAACATCGATATGTAGTTTTCTAAGCTAATATACAGCTTGGAGGGATCTTTATATTCAGTTAGTGGCCCCTTTCCTATTTGACTTTGACACCACTGAGAAGTTAAATGGCTTCTCCAGAGTTCAACAGCCAGAATGTGTCAGTGGGGAGAGGGACTTGAGCCCAGGTCTCCCTGCCTCAGAAGCTAGTTCTCTAGTGTCTTTCTGCCTTGGCATTTATTAAATGTCTGTTGAATTAGAGAAGAGGAGGGATATAAACTTATTCCTGTCTCTCTCTTTTTAGGCATTTAATAAATATTTGTTGAGTTAGATGAATGGAGGTAGAGGGGGGGACTTATGTATATAATCTTTAAATCTGTCTTTCCTTTTGCATACAGTGGGCACTTAAATGTTTGTTCTTATGCAAGTCAGACATCCTCCTGGGATACCAAAACGAAGAACCAACCACAAATGCTTGTCCAATTGGATGACTTGAGGAAGAGGGGGAACTTATGTATAAATTGTCATTATTGTCTCTCACTTTGTATACAGTCAGCACTTAATAAATGCTTATAGAACTGATTAAATTGCTCTCTTGGAAAGGCAGTGCTCTCTGGCTAGAGGCACCAGGTGGTGCAGTGGATAGGTGGACTTGATGTCAGGAAGACCTGAGTTCAAATCTGACCTCAGATACTTACTTACTAGCTACATGGTCCTGGATAAAGTCATTTAACTTCTGTCTATATCAGTTCTCAACTGAAATATCACTAGCAATAGCATCTACCCTCCAGGACTCATTTAAGTGAGTCAAATTTGGAAAAACAGCATAATGCCTGGCACGTAGTAGGTACTTAATAAATGTATATTCCCTTCCTTAAAATCTTCCCAGCCTCATCTGCCTTCTTAATTAGACTTTTCTCATTTGTATCCCTATAAAACGTAAGCCACTCTTACCTCTTCTGTTAACTTTGATTTTTTCTTCAGGGTCAGGTGGACCAGTTTATGTCTCACACTGCTCTTCTTGAGACCATCTGAGTGTCCGCCCTGAAGGGGAAAGAAATTTTTGGTTCAGAGGTTGGCTTGAAACAAGCTACCAGCATAAGATGATTTGTGAAAAGGAAAGAATGCAGCCTTGGGAAGGAGAAAGCTAAAGTACTGAAGGTCCTGGCTCTGTCATTGAACTTAGATAAATCACTGCTCAAGAAATTTCATCAGTTCCTTCCTGTTTTTAGAATAAAATAAAAAGGTGCAGCTAGGTGGCTCAGTGGATTGAGAGCCAGGCATAGAGATGAATTCAGATCTGGCCTCAGACCCTTCCTTGCTATGTGACCTTGGGCAAGCCATTTAACCTCCATTGTCCAGACCTTATCCCTCTTCTGTCTCAGAACCAAAACACAGTATTAATTCTAAGATGGAAGGTAAGGGTTTTAAAAATAAAATAAAAATTTAAAAACTACTCAGCTTGGCATTTGAAGCCTTGAACAATCTGGTTTTAGTGCAGCTTGCCAGGTTTGCTACATATGACACTCTGGTATATTTTCTGTTTCAGCCAAATTAGTCTACCTGCTGTTCCTGGTGGGAAGGGAATTAAACCGTCCAAAATTAAACCTAACAGTTATCCTCCTGGGCTGGAATAAAACTATTTCTCACCTACCAATCTCCACCCCATCGTACCCAGACTAGAAGAGGGGAGCAAGACGGGAAAGAATTTAGTGACCAGAGAAAGTGACTTTTATCCTGACTCTCAAAAGATCCATTCTCCTACTTAAAATGCCTGATGTGCAATAAGTGGACATAATTCTCATCCAATATTCCTCAAGAAGATAAGAAAGAGGGGGCAGCTATGTGGCTCACTGGCTAGAGAGCCAGGCCCAGAAGTAGGAGGTCCTAGACTCAAATCAAAGCTTACAAAATCTTTTTCAAGCATCTCTTTGAGTCCTCACAACAACCCCATGAGGTAGAAAGGACCAGTATTAATTACTTGACTCATTAATTATTAAATTAACTAATTTGAGTATTAGTTAATCAATACAATATTATAGAAGAGGCAATTGAAAGAAAGTGATATGCCAAGTAGGCAACAGTATGGGTCACCTCACATGCCCAGTGGGCAGATGGCATCCACCTCACCTCGCCCTCCCCCTGAAGGGCCTGCAGCTCCCTCTTGTATGTCTTCTTTCCTAGGGTCTCATAGATCTTGGTCATCACCGGGATCTTCTCACTGCCGTCACTCATTGCCGTATGGTACTTGGGTTCAGGAAGATCTCCCATGAACCGAAGGATGGTGATCCATACTGCAAGGGCTGCCTGTTGATGCAAGGGAACCCCACATTAGGACAAGTCCCCTAGCAATGATTTAGCCTCATATTCATATACTGCTTCATATTTACAAATTACTCTTCATGGGGAGATTGAGGCAATATGACCTTGACTTGGAGTCAAGAAAACCTGTATTCAAATCCTATCTTGGACAATTAGTAGCTACGTTTGGCTCTAAGTAAGTCACTAAATTTCTTGATGACTCAGGTTCCTAAATGAAATAGAGGGCTGGATTTGATGGCCTCTAAGATCTCTTCTAGCTCTTGGCCCATGATTTGTTTTTCACAAAAACCTTGTTGAGAGAGACAGAAAAGAGATTATTATTCCCATCTTAAAGAATGGGGCCACGGAACCTGAGAAGGCACAATGACTTTAGCAACATCACACAGTATTGTCTCAACCAGAATTTAGGTGTTTGATGATATTGTAGCTTTATTGATGGTACTGATGATTTAGTGATGATATCTAACTCTTCAGAGTAATGTGGCCAGAAATAGGCATTTATTAAGCACCTACTACATGCCATGCACTGTGCTAAGCATTTTAGAAATATCTCATTGGATCCTCAACAACTTCCCATTTTGCAGTTGGGGAAATTGAGGCAGTTAGAAATAAAGGTGACTTGCTCAGGGTCACCTAGTTAGTAGGTGCCTGAGGCTGGATTTGAACTCAGGTCTTCCTAACTCTAGACCCAGAACTCTCCCCATTGAGCTACCTAGCTGCCTTGTTGTTGTTTTTTAGTCATCTTTAGTAGTATCCTGCTTTTTAAAGACACTGGAGTATATTGCCATTTCCTTCTCTAGCTCATTTTATAGCTGAGGAAAATGAGTTCAGTGACTTGCCCAGAGAAACAGTTAGTGTCTGAGAACAGATTTGAACTCAGGACTTCCTGACTTTAGACCCAACACTTTTTCCACTGTGCCACCTAGCTGCTTCACCAGTGAGGCTCATCACCAGCCCCATGATTTGGGGTATTGCCTTTTGTACTTTTCCTAAAACTCTCCCTAGGGAGATAAAATTACACAGGACCCAGCACCACCACTAATACCACAACTTCTATTACTATCATTATTACTAAAACCCAGGGCAGCATGGTACAATTGATGAAGGGCTGTCTTCAAAGTTGCGAAAGCCCTGTGTTCACATCCTACCTCATCATTACAAACTGTGTGTCCCTGGGCAAGTGGGCAGGTCCCTTATTGGAACTCGGGGGCTCCTTATTCTTAGGAAATCACAGGTTCAGTCCTGGTCCCTTCTTTCATGCTTTAAGGTTTTCAAAGTATTTGACATAGGTACCTACTTCCTATTCCTCATGCCTCGAATGTTTTCCCTTCTTCCCTCATCTTACCTTCCAGGTTCCTTGGCTTCCTTCAAGGTTCAGCTCAAATCTCCTTTTCTGCAGGAGACTTTCCCCTCTTTCCTAACCTGTTCCTGTCTTCCCCCCTCATATGAGCTTCATATACCTCTGTAGGTATCTTCTTTGTACCCAGATATTTACACATTCTCTCTTTTAAAATGGAAGTTTCTTGAGGGCAGACCCTGGGTTGGGGGCTTTGTTTTTTGTTATTGTTGTTTGTTTTTTACTTTTTTAAAAATTCCATAACTTGGCACAGTTCTTGGCACATAGTAAACACATAATACTTTTGACATTAGTTTCTCTGCCCTGGTCTCCAGGCATCTTTGTTTATCTACACCGATGGGCACAGGCTGACACCCAGAGTTACCAAGAATAAGAAATGGAAGAAACTTTAGAGGTTGAGTCCAACCCCTTCATTCTAGGGAAGAGGACTCAGAGGTCAGTAGAAGTTAAGTATCTTGTCCCACAGAAGGTACCTCGCAGAGCTTGAATTCAAACTTAGGTCTTTGGACTCTTTGCCTCCTTCTATCTATCACATCATCTAGTAGCTATATCCGTATTTAAATGACTCTGTTTTCCCTTTGTCCTTGGTCCTCAACCCCTCTGGTTCCTTAGTGACCTCACCAGCTGGTCTCCTTCATCATCATGATAGAGCAGAGGCTGCTTGAGGGGCCTGCGGGTGTAGGTATGTGTGGTTGTACCCTGAAAGTAGGTGGCTGCAAACTTGGCAAACTTATACTCTGAGAGGTCCTCCTCATCCTCATCTGGGAGGGGCAGGGCTGAATCCAAGTCATCCTCCACCATCAACTTCTTAGATCGTTCCAAGTCCTGGGGAAGGAATTGGGGGTTGGCTTTCAGAGGCTGTGAGACTGGTTGGGGAGCAGGGTACTAGAGGGGAGAGGGTACAGGAATCTTTATGTCTGGGACTCATGTGGACGTCAAACCTGGACACATAATATTAAAATGTTAGGGCTGGGATGAACTGAAGAATACAAAGTGTCAGAGCTGGAAGGGGCCTTAGAACATAGAACGTTAGAGCTAGAAGGAACATTAGAACACAGAATGTCAGAGATGGCAATGACCTTAGAATCCAAAATGTTAGAACACAAGAAAATAGGATGCCAGAAACAGAAGGGAATTAAAAACACAGAATGTCAGAGCTGCAAGGATCCTAAAATGTAAGAGCTAGAAGAGACCTTAGAACACAGAATGTTAGAACACAAGAAAATAGGATGCCAGAACCAGAAGGGAATTAAAAACACAGAATGTCAGAGCTGCAAGGATCCTAAAATGTAAGAGCTAGAAGAGACCTTAGAACACAGAATGTTAGAACACAAGAAAATAGGATGCCAGAACCAGAAGGGAACTAAAAACACAGAATGTCAGAGCTGCAAGGATCCTAAAATGTAAGAGCTAGAAGAGACCTTAGAACACAGAATGTTAGAACACAAGAAAATAGGATGCCAGAACCAGAAGGGAACTAAAAACACAGAATGTCAGAGCTGCAAGGATCATAAAATGTAAGAGCTAGAAGAGACCTTAGAATCCAGAATGTTAGAACACAAGAAAATAGGATGCCAGAACCAGAAGGGAACTAAAAACACAGAATGTCAGAGCTGCAAGGATCATAAAATGTAAGAGCAAGAAGAGACCTTAGAACACAGAATGTTAGAGCTGGGAGAGACCTTAGAACGTAGGAGCAAGAAACAACTTTAGAATATAGAATGTTAGAATACAAGAACACAGAATGTCAGAGATGGCAATGACCTTAGACTATAACATATTAAAATATAAGAACTATAAGATGTCAGAACTAGAATGTCCTAAAGACACAAAATGTCAGAGTTGCAGAGATTTTAAAATGTAGGAACTAGAAGAGATCTTAGAATTCAGAATATTCGAACTGGCAGGGACATAGAATGTCAGAGTTTGGAAAGACCTTAGAATGTGGGAACTAGAAGAGACCTTAGAATATAGAATCGTAGACTATAAGAACATAGAATATCAAAGCCAGAAAGGATCTAAAAATAGAATGCCTACGCCAGAAGGGCATAGAATATTAGAACTGAAAGAGGAAGCCTGAGCAATTATGTAGTCTAATCCCATATTGTTAAACTGACACCCAAAAAAGGAACAAATTTGTGCAAAATTCCACAGTGAAGTGAGTAGTAGAAGCAGGATCTGAACCCAGATCTTCTTACTCCAAACTTTAAAGATTAAAATTAATATATAATAACTAAATATTATATTTTATAAAGTTGTATTAATAATAACTAAAGCAAAAAAAACTGCCTGAATTCAGCCTGGTTGCAGGTCAAAAAGAGAGCATGGGAGGAGCATACCAATACCAATAATGTGATCTTGCCAATGTGGAGATGCAGGGAAATACTAAGGACTTCTGGGGAATGAAGTCAAAGGTTCAAAATCTTCATTTATACAAAACTCATAGCTTTTTCTACTCACCACAGTAAACCCTTCCCTGCTGCTAGAGCTCTGTGGCTCTCTGATCATTTGACTGCCTAGATCTTGGCTCATTTATTGCTCCTCATCCCAATAATATTGTGGGGATTCCCTTTAAAGCCACCCCTTCCCTTAGGAAGTACCTCAAAACCAGTGGGGGCCTGGCCCTCCTGGCCTGGTAGCGATGACGTCGTTCCAAGGAAGCCAAACATTTTGTCCACCATGTCTGAGTCATTTACAGGCTCATTGCGGGCTCTCTCCATCTTATCTAGTAGCTCCTTTTTCCTTCGGGCTTCCTCTTTCTCCTTCACTTCCCTCTCAGCATCTTCCCGGGCCAGCTGGGCCAGACGTACCTATGGGCAGGAGGGAGATGTGGTTATGGCTTCCCACCCAGAAGACAAACAATTATTAGGGATTTACTATGTCCCTCACACTGTCTAAGGTCAAGAGAAAGGCAAAGATCCAGGCCCTGCCTACAAGGAGCTCGTGAAATAGACAACGTGTCAGTAACGATGTCCATACAAGCTAGTACTGAGTCCTTTTTTCAGTTATGCTCAATGCTATAGAACCGATTGGGGTTTCCTTGGCAAAAACATTGGAGCAGCTCCCAGACCTTCCCCACAGTCTTACCTGGTGCTTCTTTTCTGCCTCCTCCTTGGCCTTCTTTGCACTCATTTCCTTTTTGAGTTTCTCCTCTTCTGCCAGCCGCAATTTCTCAGCTTCCAAACGGCGAAGGTACTAAGGAAGGGGTGGGGAAAGGAATTTTTAAATAGCCGACCTAGGGGAACTATGGTCCTCGGAAGGCCTTGGATCACAGGACTTCAGAGTTGGAAGGGACCTTAGGGGTCATCTGGTCCAACATTTTCATTTTAAAGCTGAGGAAACCAAGACCCACCTAGAGAAGTTAAAGTGATCTGCCAGGGGTCACACAGGGAGCAAGTAACTGATCCAGGATTTGAACCCATGCTCATGCTCTATGACTCCAAATATAATGCTCTTCCAACTATATGACATTACTTTCAATTATATATAATGAAGTATTAATTGAATGAATAATTAATGACTGAATAATAATTAAAGAATATTGTATACACACATTTATATATATATCATTATATGTTATATAATATATATAAATGTGTGTGTGTGTGTGTGTGTGTACACAAACACTTGTCATTAGAGCCAGAAGACTTGAATTCGACTCTTAACTTGGCTGATGCACACGCCAGGGACTGAGAGACTGGGGAGGGGACTGGTATTCAAGCTCTCCCATTCCCCACTCACCTCTGCCTTTAGGCGCCTGTACAGTCTCCGGGCTATCATGCCCCTTGCATAGGCCTGCACAGTCAGAACGGCCCAGAGCCTATGTCTGAAGGCTCTTCGTACCAGGTAACCCCGACACTTGGCCTGGAAGTCAATGATCCTCCTTCGAGCCAATCGGTATTGCTTGTGGAGCTTTCTGGACCGGTACAAGGCCTGGAGCCTCAGGAAACCAATCCTCATCTGCAACCAAAGTGGGATGTGCTCCTTTAGTATCTCCTTTTCAGGCAGCTTTTCTACAGCAATCCCCCCAAAGCCAGGTTGCCCCCAGAACCCCTGGAGCTGCTGGCACAATTCTCTGGAGATGCTAGATACTTTCCCCCCACGTGTCTGTTGCATGCTTTTGTATGACGTCTGTTTTGTGTCTGTTTTGCTCCAAGGGCAGGGGCTGGGGTGGGCCTCACCCCAAACAAGGAACTTCCTGTGGGCAGAGAGACAGCACCTCTCTTCAGACTGGATGCTCCTAAGGGCAGGCTCTATGTCTCACCTTCTGACTCAGAGTCCCTGGAAGCCAGGACTGTCTCCTCAGACCAGAGGAGACTGCCTTGATGAGGCACCCTGTTACTTCCTGAGAGCCTGAGGGACTGTGCCTACCCTTTCAGATTAGGGGATATGAAAGGAGAAAGGCTGTATCTCTAGCCCCTCAACTCCCCATGGTGCCCAGTTCACAGTGGCTATTGAATATAG
The DNA here is from genome assembly GCF_027887165.1 of Monodelphis domestica. NCBI lineage: Eukaryota > Metazoa > Chordata > Mammalia > Didelphimorphia > Didelphidae > Monodelphis > Monodelphis domestica. The sequence continues at coordinate 340,586,601 of NC_077230.1, forward strand.
CTTTCTACCTTTCAATTAATTAATAGTTTCTCCAAAGCATATCTAATTACTGCCAAAGGGATATCTTAAAATTCTACCAAAAAATTGTATTTTCTATGAATCTTATAATAGGTATTTGATGAATTCTTGCAAAATGTCTGGAGGAAAACATATATCTAAGCTAGAAAGGGGTTTTTAGGATCTTATCATTAATCCCATCCCTTCATTTTACAGGGAAGAAAACTAAAGACCAAAGAGAGAATTACTTTGAGCTCAATGTTGGAGCTACCCTTCATTCACAGACTGCGGAACTGTCCAATTTACTATCTTTTTAAGAGAAAGAGGTAAATCTCAAATCAAACAGTTTTTAAGTATTAGTGCATTCTGGGTTCCTTGCATCATAGTATCCTAGATCTTAATGTGGAACTTGAAGCCCATGAGGTTGTGACATGATCAAGATCACATGGGAAGAATCAGAGGTAGGATCTGAATCCAAGACCCTTGGCTCTAGAGTTAGTGTTTTCGTTATCATACCAAGCTTACATTCTTCTGGAAATGGCCCACTTTGTCCATTTATCACAGAAAATAAGATGGCAGCAATTGATCATGCATGGGGTTCAAAGGCCTCCTCTGCAATGATGGCAGGCCTGTGACATGTACTTACCGCTCCATAGTTCTTCCTGCAGTTGTGGCCCCTCCAGTGTCTCTGGATGAGTGTTGCAGCATTCTTCAGCTTCAGGTAATTGGATCTTAAAACCATAAGCATCAGCATCAGCATCCTCAGTGGACACCAGTAAGGCATTTTACAGTTTACAAAAATCTCTATTCACAATAACTGTGGGAGTTGGGTCATTTAAGGATTATTAGCCCATTTTACAGAAGAGGAAAGTCCCTTGCCCAGGGACAGCTCAGGGGCACAATTGGGATTTGGATTTACTTCTTCTGACATGGAGGAGACCAAGGACTCTTTTTACTATGATATTTAATATCTGTAAAGTCCCTCTAGCTCCTCCTCATTAGATCTACAAATTCTGGGAGGGAGGTCAGGGGTGATTTTCGCCCTAGGAGTGGAAGAGTCTTGGCTCAGGCCATATGGAGAATGAGACATTAGCACAGCTTTGGGCCACAGCCCAAGTCTCCTGACTCCCAGGGGCCAGGGCTCTTTCCGTTGGCTGGACTGGACAGAAATGCTGGGCTCCCTGTCGCCCAGGGCAGAAAGAATGGACAGTTTCTTCTTCCTGTTATTCTTGTGAATGAAAAACACTGTCTTTTCTACTCAAAGACAGCTGACAAAGATCATTATTGTGGGTCTGTGTTACTGAGCACACATATATATCAAAGATACATATATATGTGTGTGTGTCCAGTATTATATGATGATATGAATATATGTGTATGTGAACGTGTATACTTGGGGAAGTGAAATCATGTATGTTCAAGTATAAAAATGCTTATAAGCATATATGGGAGTTATGGATTTGTCGACCTACTATTTGTACGTTCATGTATGTGCAAATTCATATCCATGGATGAGTTATTCACACATTTGCATGCCAACATTGTAAGCACATGTGTGACCATATCTGTGGGTGTACTCAACAGTGTTTGTCTCATGGTGAGGGCTTGATATGAGCTAGAGTGTATATGTGTGTGTGTGTGTGTGTGTGTGTGTGTGTGTGTGTGTGTGTGTGTGTGTAGCTATCTGTGAACAGCACCCAAATACCTGTCTTTAAATCCTCGGATGACTTTCTGAAGGAGGATGACCCGGTCCGTGATAGCTTTGTCCCTTTCAATCTCAAGCAGCATGTCATGGTGATCCTGAGGAGAAAACCCACCCTCCATTACCCACTTGGAAAGGATTTCTAAGCCCTGGGGGAACCCACAAGTATTCAGGAAGCCTTTCATAACCAGCCTTATCAGCCCTATCACAGATTTCAGGACCCTGAGGCAGGGACATGGCTCTCCTTGGAGACAATGTTGCTAATAGTATTAATTTTTCTCCTGGTTCTGCTTACTCCACTCTGTATTGGTTCATACAATCTTTGCAGATTTCTCTGAAATCATTCCTTGCGTCATTACTTACAACTCTGGTGTTTTATGACATTGAATACCACAATTTTTTTTGCTTAACTGTGTGTATTTGTTACAAAGATTTGCCTTTCTTTTAAATAAGGGAAAAGGGGGGGAAAGTCTATTAATTTAACAATAAAATACAGTTATCAAAAATTTATAATTGGAGTGTCTCACAATTTTCCTTTAAACTGGGTAACTGTGAACTCCTTATAAAGTCAAACTTCTCCCAGAGGCAGTGGTCCCCTGTGGCAGCCAGAAATCACTACAAGTTGGATCAGGACCAAATTGCCACATAAGTCACTGGCATGGTCCTACAAGAATGCGGGATTCTTCTTTTTCCCTTTGTGTTTTAGACAAGTTTTATTTTATGGTGATTATTAACATAATTTCTGTTATAAATCATAACAATAAATCTCAAAGCCCTCTGTAAATCTGTCATCATCATAAGTAATAATAATGACAGATTACATAGTGATCTATGGTTTGTTATGATCATGTATAATAATAATTTCTATAACTGTCTATGATTTGCACAGCACATTCCCCAAAATGGCTCTTTAAGGTAGCCAGGACAAGTACCATCATTCCCATTTTTACAGATGGAGAAACTGAGGATTAGAGATGGAAATTGCCTTGTGTCAGATCATATAATCTAGTGAGGTCAGAACT